>NC_092374.1:99046969-99296746 GCF_030028105.1 Mobula birostris
GTGGAGGGAGATTCGCTCTGTGTCTGATCCAGGAGTGTGTGATGGGATGGTGTGGAGGGAGTTTAATTCTGTGTCTGACCCAGGAGTGTGTGATGGGAATGTGTGGAAGGAGTTTCACTCTGTGTCTGATACGGGAATGTGTGTTGGGACGGTGTGGAGGGAGCTTCACTCAGTTTCTGAGCTTGGGAATGTGTGATGGGATGGTGTGGAGGGAGATTCCCTCTGTGTCCTACCCTGGGAATGTGTGATGTGATGGTATGGAGTGAGTTTTGCTCTGTCTGCTCCAGGAGTGTATGATGGGACAGTGCAGTGGGAGTTTCATTCTGTTTCTGACCCCGGGAGTGTGTGATGGGGCAGCGGCGAGGGAGTTTCTCTCTGTGTCTGATCCAGGAGTGTGTGATGGGACAGTGTGGAGGGAGGTTCATTCTGTGTCTGACCCCAGGAGCGTGTGATGGGACAGTGTGGAGGGAGCATCACTCTGTGTCTGATTCAGCAGTGTGTGATGGGAAGGTGCGGAGGGAGTTTCATTCTGTGTCTGAACCCAGTAGTGTGTGATGGGACAGTGTGGAGGGAGCTTTACTCTGTGTCTGACCTTGGGAATGTGTGATGGGACAGCGTGGAGGGAGTTTCGCTCTGTGCCTGATCCAGGAGTGTGTGTTGGGACAGTGTGGAGGGAGATTCACTCTGTGTCTGACCCCGGGAATGTGTGATGGGACAGCGTGGAGGGAGTTTCATTCTGTGTTTGATCCAGGAGTGTGTTGATGGGACAGTCTGGAGGGAGTTTTACTCTGTGTTTGATCCAGGAGTGTGCGATGCGACAGTGCAGAAGGAGTTTCACTCTGTGTCTGATCCAGGAGTGTGTGATGGGATGGTGTGGAGGGAGTTTTGCTCTGTCTGATTCAGGAGTGTATGATGGTATAGTGTGGAGGGAGCATCACTCTGTGTCTGATTCAGCAGTGTGTGATGGGACAGCGTGCAGGGAGTTTCGCTCTATGTCTGACCCAGGAGTGTGTGATGGGACAGTGTGGAGGGAGCATCACTCTATGTCTTATTCAGCAGTGTGTGATGGGACAGCGTGGAGGGAGATTCGCTCTGTGTCGATTCAGGAGTGTGTGATCGGACAGTGCGGAGCGAGTCTCACTCTGTTTCTGACCCCGGGAGTGTGTGATGTGACAGCGTGGAGGGAGTTTCTCTCTGTGTCTGACCCAGCAGTGTGTGATGGGACAGTGTGGAAGGAGTTTCATTCTGTGTCTGACCCAGGAGTGTGTTATGGGACGGTGTGGAAGGAGATTCACTCTGTGTTTGATCCAGGAGTGTGTGATGGGATGGTGTGGAGGGAGATTCCCTTTGTGTCCTACCGTGGGAATGTGTGATGGGATGGTGTGGACTGAGTTTTGCTCTGACTGATCCATCAGTGTATGATTGGACAGTATGGAACGAGTTTTGCTGTGTGTCTGATCCAGGTGTGTGTGATGGGATGGTGTGGAGGGAGATTCACTCTGTATCTGATCCAGGAGTGTGTGATGGGATGGTGTGGAGGGAGTTTCACTCTGTGTCTGGTACAGCAGTGTGTGATGGGACAGCGTGCAGGGAGTTTCGCTCTATGTCTGACCCAGGAGTCTGTGATGGGACAGGGTGGAGGGAGTTTCATTCATTGTCTGACCCATGATTGTGTGATGGGACGGTGTGGAGGGAGATTCGCTCTGTGTCGATTCAGGAGTGTGTGATGGGACTGTGTGGAAGGATTTTCACTCTGTGTCTGATCCAGGAGTGTGTGATGGGATGGTGTGGAGGGAGCTTCCCTATGTGTCCTACCGTGGGAATGTGTGATGGGATGGTGTGGACTGAGTTTTGCTCTGACTGAACCAGGAGTGTGTGATCGGACAGTATGGAACGAGTTTTGCTGTGTGTCTGATCCAGGCGTGTGTGATGGGACAGTGTGGAGGGAGCATCACTCTATTTCTGATTCAGCAGTATGTGATGGGACAGCGTAGATGGAGTTTCGCTCTGTGTCTGATCCAGGAGTGCATGATGGAACAGTGTGGATGGAGTTTCACTTTGTGTCTGACCCAGTAGTGTGCGATGTGACAGCGTGGAGGGAGTTTCTCTCTGTGTCTGACCCAGGAGTGTGTGATGGGACAGTGTGGAGCGAGTTTCATTCTGTGTCTGACTCAGGAGTGTGTGATGGGACGGTGTGGATGGAGATTCGCTCTGTGTCTGATTCAGGAGTGTGTGATGGGACAGTGTGGAAGGAGCATCACTCTATGTCTTATTCAGCAGTGTGTGATGGGACAGCGTGGAGGGAGTTTCGCTCTGTGCCTGATCCAGGAGTGTGTGTTGGGACAGTGTGGAGGGAGATTCACTCTGTGTCTGACCCCGGGAATGTGTGATGGGACAGCGTGGAGGGAGTTTCATTCTGTGTTTGATCCAGGAGTGTGTTGATGGGACAGTCTGGAGGGAGTTTTACTCTGTGTCTGATCCAGGAGTGTGCGATGCGACAGTGCAGAAGGAGTTTCACTCTGTGTCTGATCCAGGAGTGTGTGATGGGATGGTGTGGAGGGAGTTTAATTCTGTGTCTGACCCAGGAGTCTGTGATGGGAATGTGTGGAAGGAGTTTCACTCTGTGTCTGATACGGGAATGTGTGTTGGGACGGTGTGGAGGGAGCTTCACTCAGTTTCTGAGCTTGGGAATGTGTGATGGGATGGTGTGGAGGGAGAGTCCCTCTGTGTCCTACCCTGGGAATGTGTGATGTGATGGTATGGAGCGAGTTTTGCTCTGTCTGCTCCAGGAGTGTATGATGGGACAGTGCAGTGGGAGTTTCATTCTGTTTCTGACCCTGGGAGTGTGTGATGGGACAGTGTCGAGGGAGTTTCTCTCTGTGTCTGATCCAGGAGTGTGTGATGGGACAGTGTGGAGGGAGGTTCATTCTGTGTCTGACCCCAGGAGCGTGTGATGGGACAGTGTGGAGGGAGCATCACTCTGTGTCTGATTCAGCAGTGTGTGATGGGAAGGTGCGGAGGGAGTTTCATTCTGTGTCTGAACCCAGTAGTACGTGATGGGACAGTGTGGAGGGAGCTTTACTCTGTGTCTGACCTTGGGAATGAGTGATGGGATGGTGTGGAGGGAGTTTTGTTCTGTCTGATTCAGGAGTGTGTGATGGGACAGTGTGGAGGGACTTTCATTCTGTGTCTGACCCAAGCGTGTGTGATGGGATGGTGTGGAGGGAGATTCGCTCTGTGTCGATTCAGGAGTGTGTGATCGGACAGTGCGGAGCGAGTCTCACTCTGTTTCTGACCCCGGGAGTGTGTGATGTGACAGCGTGGAGGGAGTTTCACTCTGTGCCTGATCCAGGAGTGTGTGTTGTGACAGTGTGGAGGGAGATTCACTCTGTGTCTGACCCCGGGAATGTGTGATGGGACAGCGTGGAGGGAGTTTCATTCTGTGTTTGATCCAGGAGTGTGTTGATGGGACAGTCTGGAGGGAGTTTTACTCTGTGTCTGATCCAGGAGTGTGCGATGCGACAGTGCAGAAGGAGTTTCACTCTGTGTCTGATCCAGGAGTGTGTGATTGGATGGTGTGGAGGGAGTTTTGCTCTGTCTGATTCAGGAGTGTATGATGGGACAGTGTGGAGGGAGCATCACTCTGTGTCTGATTCAGCAGTGTGTGATGGGACAGCGTGGAGGGAGTTTCGCTCTGTGTCTGATCGAGGAGTGTGTGATGGGACAGTGTGGAGGGAGTTTCATTCAGTGTGTGGCCCAGGAGTGTGTGATGGGGCAGTGTGGAGGGAGTTCCATTCTGTGTCTGACCCAGGACTGTGTGATGGGGCAGTGTGGAGAGAGTTTCGCTCTGTTTCTGACCCAGTAGTGTGTGATGAGACAGTGTGGAGGAAATTTCATTCTGTGTCTGACCCAGGAGTGTGTTGATGGTACAATGTGGAGGGAGCTTCACTCTGTGTCTGATGCAGCAGTGTGTGATGGGACAGTGTGCAGGGAGTTTCATTCTGTGTCTGACCCAAGCGTGTGTGATGGGACAGTGTGGAGAGAGTTTCGCTCTGTGTCTGAACCATGAGTGTGTGATGGGACGGTGTGGAGGGAGATCTGCTCTGTGTCGATTCAGGAGTGTGTGATCGGACAGTGCGGAGCGAGTCTCACTCTGTTTCTGACCCCGGGAGTGTGTGATGTGACAGCGTGGAGGGAGTTTCTCTCTGTGTCTGACCCAGGAGTGTGTGATGGGACAGTGTGGAAGGAGTTTCATTCTGTGTCTGACCCAGGAGTGTGTTATGGGACGGTGTGGAAGGAGATTCACTCTGTGTCTGATCCAGGAGTGTGTGATGCGATGGTGTGGAGGGAGCTTCCCTCTGTGTCCTACCGTGGGAATGTGTGATGGGATGGTGTGGACTGAGTTTTGCTCTGACTGAACCAGGAGTGTGTGATCGGACAGTATGGAACGAGTTTTGCTGTGTGTCTGATCCAGGCGTGTGTGATGGGACAGTGTGGAGGGAGCATCACTCTATGTCTGATTCAGCAGTATGTGATGGGAGAGCGTAGATGGAGTTTCGCTCTGTGTCTGATCCAGGAGTGCATGATGGAACAGTGTGGATGGAGTTTCACTTTGTGTCTGACCCAGTAGTGTGCGATGTGACAGCGTGGAGGGAGTTTCTCTCTGTGTCTGACCCAGGAGTGTGTGATGGGACAGTGTGGAGGGAGATTCACTCTGTGTCTGACCCCGGGAATGTGTGATGGGACAGCGTGGAGGGAGTTTCATTCTGTGTTTGATCCAGGAGTGTGTTGATGGGACAGTCTGGAGGGAGTTTTACTCTGTGTCTGATCCAGGAGTGTGCGATGCGACAGTGCAGAAGGAGTTTCACTCTGTGTCTGATCCAGGAGTGTGTGATGGGATGGTGTGGAGGGAGTTTAATTCTGTGTCTGACCCAGGAGTCTGTGATGGGAATGTGTGGAAGGAGTTTCACTCTGTGTCTGATACGGGAATGTGTGTTGGGACGGTGTGGAGGGAACTTCACTCAGTTTCTGAGCTTGGGAATGTGTGATGGGATGGTGTGGAGGGAGAGTCCCTCTGTGTCCTACCCTGGGAATGTGTGATGTGATGGTATGCAGCGAGTTTTGCTCTGTCTGCTCCAGGAATGTATGATGGGACAGTGCAGTGGGAGTTTCATTCTGTTTCTGACCCCGGGAGTGTGTGATGGGGCAGTGTCGAGGGAGTTTCTCTCTGTGTCTGATCCAGGAGTGTGTGATGGGACAGTGTGGAGGGAGGTTCATTCTGTGTCTGACCCCAGGAGCGTGTGATGGGACAGTGTGGAGGGAGCATCACTCTGTGTCTGATTCAGCAGTGTGTGATGGGAAGGTGCGGAGGGAGTTTCATTCTGTGTCTGAACCCAGTAGTACGTGATGGGACAGTGTGGAGGGAGCTTTACTCTGTGTCTGACCTTGGGAATGAGTGATGGGATGGTGTGGAGGGTGTTTTGTTCTGTCTGATTCAGGAGTGTGTGATGGGACAGTGTGGAGGGACTTTCATTCTGTGTCTGACCCAAGCGTGTGTGATGGGACAGTGTGGAGAGAGTTTCGCTCTGTGTCTGAACCATGAGTGTGTGATGGGATGGTGTGGAGGGAGATTCGATCTGTGTCGATTCAGGAGTGTGTGATCGGACAGTGCGGAGCGAGTCTCACTCTGTTTCTGACCCCGGGAGTGTGTGATGTGACAGCGTGGAGGGAGTTTCTCTCTGTGTCTGACCCAGGAGTGTGTGATGGGACAGTGTGGAAGGAGTTTCATTCTGTGTCTGACCCAGGAGTGTGTTATGGGACGGTGTGGAAGGAGATTCACTCTGTGTCTGATCCAGGAGTGTGTGATGGGATGGTGTGGAGGGAGCTTCCCTCTGTGTCCTACCGTGGGAATGTGTGATGGGATGGTGTGGACTGAGTTTTGCTCTGACTGATCCAGCAGTGTATGATTGGACAGTATGGAATGAGTTTTGCTGTGTGTCTGATCCAGGTGTGTGTGATGGGACGGTGTGGAGGGAGATTCACTCTGTATCTGATCCAGGAGTGTGTGATGGGATGGTGTGGAGGGAGTTTCACTCTGTGTCTGGTACAGCAGTGTGTGATGGGACAGTGTGCAAGGAGTTTCGCTCTATGTCTGACCCAGGAGTCTGTGATGGGACAGGGTGGAGGGAGTTTCATTCATTGTCTGACCCATGATTGTGTGATGGGACGGTGTGGAGGGAGATTGGCTCTGTGTCGATTCAGGAGTGTGTGATGGGACTGTGTGGAAGGAGATTCACTCTGTGTCTGATCCAGGAGTGTGTGATGGGATGGTGTGGAGGGAGCTTCCCTCTGTTTCCTACCGTGGGAATGTGTGATGGGATGGTGTGGACTGAGTTTTGCTCTGACTGAACCAGGAGTGTGTGATCGGACAGTATGGAACGAGTTTTGCTGTGTGTCTGATCCAGGCGTGTGTGATGGGACAGTGTGGAGGCAGCATCACTCTATGTCTGATTCAGCAGTATGTGATGGGACAGCGTAGATGGAGTTTCGCTCTGTGTCTGATCCAGGAGTGCATGATGGAACAGTGTGGATGGAGTTTCACTTTGTGTCTGACCCAGTAGTGTGCGATGTGACAGCGTGGAGGGAGTTTCTCTCTGTGTCTGACCCAGGAGTGTGTGATGGGACAGTGTGGAGCGAGTTTCATTCTGTGTCTGACTCAGGAGTGTGTGATGGGACGGTGTGGAGGGAGATTCGCTCTGTGTCTGATCCAGGAGTGTGTGATGGGATGGTGTGGAGGGAGTTTAATTCTGTGTCTGACCCAGGAGTGTGTGATGGGGCAGCATCGAGGGAGTTTCTCTCTGTGTCTGATCCAGGAGTGTGTGATGGGACAGTGTGGAGGGAGGTTCATTCTGTGTCTGACCCCAGGAGCGTGTGATGGGACAGTGTGGAGGGAGCATCACTCTGTGTCTGATTCAGCAGTGTGTGATGGGAAGGTGCGGAGGGAGTTTCATTCTGTGTCTGAACCCAGTAGTGCGTGATGGGACAGTGTGGAGGGAGCTTTACTCTGTGTCTGACCTTGGGAATGTGTGATGGGATGGTGTGAAGGGAGTTTTGTTCTCTCTGATTCAGCAGTGTGTGATGGGACAGCGTGGAGGGAGTTTCACTCTGTGCCTGATCCAGGAGTGTGTGTTGGGACAGTGTGGAGGGAGATTCACTCTGTGTCTGACCCCGGGAATGTGTGATGGGACAGCGTGGAGGGAGATTCATTCTGTGTTTGATCCAGGAGTGTGTTGATGGGACAGTCTGGAGGGAGTTTTACTCTGTGTCTGATCCAGGAGTGTGCGATGCGACAGTGCAGAAGGAGTTTCACTCTGTGTCTGATCCAGGAGTGTGTGATTGGATGGTGTGGAGGGAGTTTTGCTCTGTCTGATTCAGGAGTGAGTGATGGGACAGTGTGGAGGGAGCATCACTCTGTGTCTGATTCAGCAGTGTGTGATGGGACAGCGTGGAGGGAGTTTCGCTCTGTGTCTGATCGAGGAGTGTGTGATGGGACAGTGTGGAGGGAGTTTCATTCTGTGTCTGGCCCAGGAGTGTGTGATGGGGCAGTGTGGAGGGAGTTCCATTCTGTGTCTGACCCAGGACTGTGTGATGGGGCAGTGTGGAGAGAGTTTCGATCTGTTTCTGACCCAGTAGTGTGTGATGAGACAGTGTGGAGGAAATTTCATTCTGTGTCTGACCCAGGAGTGTGTTGATGGTACAATGTGGAGGGAGCTTCACTCTGTGTCTGATGCAGCAGTGTGTGATGGGACAGTGTGCAGGGAGTTTCATTCTGTGTCTGACCCAAGCGTGTGTGATGGGACAGTGTGGAGAGAGTTTCGCTCTGTGTCTGAACCATGAGTGTGTGATGGGACGGTGTGGAGGGAGATCCGCTCTGTGTCGATTCAGGAGTGTGTGATCGGACAGTGCGGAGCGAGTCTCACTCTGTTTCTGACCCCGGGAGTGTGTGATGTGACAGCGTGGAGGGAGTTTCTCTCTGTGTCTGACCCAGGAGTGTGTGATGGGACAGTGTGGAAGGAGTTTCATTCTGTGTCTGACCCAGGAGTGTGTTATGGGACGGTGTGGAAGGAGATTCACTCTGTGTCTGATCCAGGAGTGTGTGATGGGATGGTGTGGAGGGAGCTTTCCTCTGTGTCCTACCGTGGGAATGTGTGATGGGATGGTGTGGACTGAGTTTTGCTCTGACTGATCCAGCAGTGTATGATTGGACAGTATGGAACGAGTTTTGCTGTGTGTCTGATGCAGGTGTGTGTGATGGGATGGTGTGGAGGGAGATTCACTCTGTATCTGATCCAGGAGTGTGTGATGGGGTGGTGTGGAGGGAGTTTCACTCTGTGTCTGGTACAGCTGTGTGTGATGGGACAGCGTGCAGGGCGTTTCGCTCTATGTCTGACCCATGATTGTGTGATGGGACGGTGTGGAGGGAGATTGGCTCTGTGTCGATTCAGGAGTGTGTGGTGGGACTGTGTGGAAGGAGATTCACTCTGTGTCTGATCCAGGAGTGTGTGATGCGATGGTGTGGAGGGAGCTTCCCTCTGTGTCGTACCGTGGGAATGTGTGATGGGATGGTGTGGACTGAGTTTTGCTCTGACTGAACCAGGAGTGTGTGATCGGACAGTATGGAACGAGCTTTGCTGTGTGTCTGATCCAGGCGTGTGTGATGGGACAGTGTGCAGGGAGCATCACTCTATGTCTGATTCAGCAGGATGTGATGGGACAGCGTGGATGGAGTTTCGCTCCGTGTCTGATCCAGGAGTATCTGATGGCACAGTGTGGATGGAGTTTCAATTTGTGTCTGACCCCTTTTTTTTTTTAATACAAAATTCTTTATTACAAATGTCGGTGTTATACAATATTTACAAACCTAGTGAATAACACATTTACTACACTACAAACAGACAATACATGTTAAACCAATATATTGCCATCCTCATCAATGATGGCATTTACACCCCGCGGAGCCCAACGGTCCCGGAACATCTCGACGGTCGCCGTGGACTGTGCGTATTCCTTTTCAATGTTCACCCGGGCTGGAACATACCCCCTAAACATAGCCAGGCAGTCCGCCCGGGAAGAACCTCCTGCCACCCTTTTCCAGGAGCCACGGATGGCAATTTTCGCCAGCCCCAGGAGCAAGTTGACAAGGACATCCTCATCCCTCTGTGCCCCCCTCCTTACTGGATGACCATATATGAACAGGGTGGGACTGAAATGCAACCAGAAGGCGAGAAGCAGCCCACGCAAATACGCGAAAAGGGGCTGCAGCCTCACACACTCCACGTACATATGGTACACGGTCTCCTCCAGCCCGCAGAAGTGACACGCGGCTGGGAGATCCGTGTACAAACTAAAGAACTTATTGCAGGGCACCGCTTTATGCAGCACCCTCCAGCCGAGATCCCCAAGGTGCATGGGAAGGACTCCCTTGTAGAGGGACTTCCACTGGGGACCCCCCTCACCTCCAGGTGGAAAGACCGACCGCCATGGCGTGTCGGGACGGTGGACAAATGCTAGGAAGTGGAGGGTGTGGAGCAGCAGCCCATAAAGGTACCTCCTGCCTGCATCCCTGAATGGGATTGTGGGTGTTGATGAAAGACGGCTCAAGTTGTGTGGATTCGTCTCTCGGGTAAGGCTGCGGGGCCTGGGCCCGACGAGCAGCTCAGCCCGAGTCGTTCCACACACCTGAGCCGCACTGACATCCGTTGAGACAGGGCAAGGGTCGGCCAGGACCCCGCTCTCTGCCAGAGGAGGGGATTCCCGGCCTGAGGCAACCATGTTCCAGATTCTCAGTAGGTCCTGATAGAAGCCGGGCAGCCTCTGCAAAGCAGCACGGCTGACGCCCGCCGGTGGTAGCTGCATATCTTCGGCAAGACAGCAGCCCCTCCGGAGGAAGAAAGTCGCCAACACGTGCCACCTGGGAGGGTGCTCGGCGTACAGGAATCTCTGCAGCGTCCTGAGGCGGAGAGCCGCCAGTCGTGTGCGTACACACACCAGCGACTGTCCGCCCTCTCCTTCTGGGAGACTCAGAACCGCTGCAGAGACCCAGTGCTTCCTGTTTCCCCAGAAGAAGTCCACTAGCTTCCTCTGCATTCTTGCGACAAAAGGGGCAGGAGGGGGGGCCAAGGTGACCATCCGGTACCACAACATGGAGGCCACCAGCTGGTTTATGACCACCACCCTGCCTCGATAGGAAAGCACCCTGAGAAGGCCTGACCAGCGCCCTAGCCGGGCCATGACCTTTGTCTCCAGGTCCTGCCAGTTCGCCAGCCAGGTCTCCCCAGAAGGACTCAGGTAGACTCCCAGATAGAGAAGACGTCTGATGCTCCACTCAAAAGCTCTCATCTCCTCCGGCAGGGAGTCCACCTGCCACTGGCCTACTAAGAGTCCGGAACATTTCGCCCAGTTGATCCTGGCGGAGGATGCCGCCGAGAAAACTTCTTGGCACTCGCGCATCCTCCGCAGGTCACAGGGGTCTGTCGTCATGAGGATTACGTCATCGGCGTAGGCCGAGAGGACGACCCCCATGTCCGGTTCGCGCAGAACCAGACCTGTCAGCCTTCACCGAAGAAGGCCGAGGAATGGCTCGACACAGATCGCATACAGTTGACCGGACATGGGGCACCCTTGACGCACTCCTCTTCGGTAGTGGATAGGTCCTGTCAATGATCCATTAATTTTAACTAGGCACTCTGCGGCAGAGTACAGGAGCCGAACTCGGGCCACAAAGTGTGGTCCGAGCCCAAAAGCCTGCAGGGTGCCCACCAGGAAACTGTGGTCCACCCGGTCAAAAGCCTTCTCCTGGTCAAGAGAAAGAAACGCTGCCGGGGTCCCAGTCTCCTGGAGTAGGTGGATCAGGTCCCGTACTAGGTGGACATTGTCCTGGATGGAGCGGCCCGGGACTGTATAAGATTGGTCAGGATGGACCACCTGTCCAATTACCGAACCCAGACGGTTGGCCATTGCCCGGGCGAAGATCTTGTAGTCCGCGCACAAGAGGGAGACCGGCCGCCAGTTCTTTAGCAGGCGGAGGTCTCCCTTCTTGGGCAGTAGGACCACAACAGCTCTCCGCCATGAGAGGGGCATTTCTCCGGTGGCCAGGCTCTCCCCTAGAACAAGGCTGTAATCATCCCCCAGGACATCCCAAAAAGCCTGATAAAACTCAACACTCAGTCCATCCAAACCAGGGGACTTGCCCCTCCGGAGTTGCCGAAGGGCAGTGGACAGCTCCACCCGAGTCAGGGGGGCATCCAGACGCACTGCGTCCTCTGGGCTGACCTTCGGCAAATCCTCCCAGACCTCATTACACGCCTCCGCATTTGACGGATCAGGCGAGAATAAGGACCGATAGAATGAACGGACCTCGTTGTTAATTCCATCAGGGTCCGTGATGGAGGAGCCATCGGCAGCCAGCAGCTCCACTAGCTGCTTTTGAACTCCCCGCCACCTTTCCAACGAGTAGAAGGGTGAGACACGGTCCAAATCCTGCAGCATTTGGATCCGTGACCTCACGTACGCACCTCGGGACTGCTGGAGCTGCAGGTTCCTTAGTGCGTCCTTCTTCTCCTGGTATTCCTGCCACAGCTGTTGGTCTCCAGCGGTCGGACCGAGGCGGGACTCCAGGTCAAGCAACGCTCTCTCAAGCCGCTCAACCTCAGGGCTCCGCCTCTTTGTCGACCCCCTAGTGTACTCCCGACATAAAAACCGGATGTGGGCTTTGCCCACATCCCACCATAGCCGTAGGGAGCAGAAATCTCTCCGCCTCTCCTTCCAGGAGACCCAGAAAGCTCGGAACGAATCCCGGAATCGGCTGTCCTCCAGCAGCCGGTTGTTAAAATGCCAATACCCGGATCCCACCCGAGGGTGTAGTGGAATAAATTCCACCCACACAAGGTGATGATCCGAGCACGACACCGGCCGCATGGAGGACGCCGACACGCGGGAGACGTAGGCCCGAGAGATGTAAATGCGGTCTATCCTGGAACCTCCTTCTCTAGACCTTCTCGAGAAGGCGCTAGAGTTGGGGTGAAGATTCCGCCAGCTGTCCACCAAGTCAAAGGAGCCGACTTGCTCCTTTAACTTTTTTGCCGATGCTGGGTCGCGTTGGAGGCCCGAACGGTCCTCCGCCTCGAGGGTACAATTGAAATCTCCCCCGAGGATGACGCAATCCCCAGGATCGATGGAGCTCAGCAGGGTGGACAGCTGGCAGAATAGGCGCGTCTGCATCACACCGCGCCTGGGAGCATACACATTGATAAAATGCAATGGTACGCCATCCAGGCGCACAACCAGGTGGAGCAGACGGCCGGGCACAACGTCCTGGACTCTTTCAATTACTGGCTGGAAGGTCGGGGCCAACAGGATCGCCACCCCGCTAGAAATGGAGCTGAGGTGGCTCATGTAGACCCCGCCCCGCCACTCCAGGAGCCAAGCAGACTCGTCCCCAGGGATGGTATGGGTTTCCTGCAGGAAACTCACCGTATACCGCCCATCCCTGAGGGCTGAGAGATTGTTATGCCTGCGAAGAGGACCCCTGCTGCCGTTTACGTTGAGACTAGCTATGGTAAGCTTCATGGCGGGAGCACACTCGGGCTCAGCAGCTGTGCCCATTTCGGTGAGAGCGGAGGCGCCCTCCACCACACTGTCCGGAAAGAAAGCAAGGTTACTTTTTGCCTTCCGGGCTCGAGCGGTACCAGCGACACCCTGTGACCCACCATCCCTCGTAGGAGCGAGGCTGCTTCTCCCTCTAATGTCCCTTACTAGGTCATCTAGGAAAGATTTTAGTTGCCGTCTGTCGTTCCCCGCCACCGCATTCCTCTTTCCCGTTCCCTTTCGTCCGAGGATGACTCGCAGGGACCTCACCAGCCTCGGCATGCTGGGCCAGCGTAGCGAGGCTAGTTGAGGCCGGTGCTTGGCACCCTCAGAGGTAAGAATAAAATGCTTAATTTCCTCTACAGGTATCAATGGGGACTTCTCAGGAGGGGTGAGGATGTCCATTATTTCACTATCGAAAGAGTCCCCCTCCAACCCGTCACTGCAGACAGAATCCCCATCGGCCTCCCCGCATGTTCCAAAAGATGGCTGCGCTTGTGACCCATACCGCGCAGCGGGCACCTCGCTCTTACCTGCCCGCTCCACCGTCGCATCAGCCTCATCCACATTTGCGACAGTGGAGGGACAATCCCCAGGGACTCCCTGCAAGTCATTAATTGCTGGGGTCGACCTGCACAGAAAACCGCCCTCCCCAGGGGGCAGGCATAGAGGGGAACCCGGCACCTTTGGTCCAAGGGATTCACAAGCAGCCTGGTGCTGAGAATGAGAGAGCTTTGTCTCGTCTCCTCTTACATTATTTGGTACACTGGCCTCCAGAGAGGCTCTGACTTGTAGGTCCTGGGTGGAGGCCTCCAGGGCTGCCTCATTTGTGCAAACAGGGCTATCACAAGCTATTTGCACAACCACACCATCTTCCCCAGGACTGGTGGCTACATCTGGGGACTCAGGTTTAGAACCAACCCCGACCCGGATTCCCACCCCTTCCTGGGACTCCTCCGCATCTACATCCCCTGCCGTCTTGCGGGAACGTTCCCTTCTCCTCTTCACACCGGAGGAGCACACAGGTGCAGGCTTCACCGATGGGGCGGCGCTCTCTGTTTCCATCGCCCCGTCTGCTTGCGCACCTCCCCGAGCCCCACGCTCCACTTCAGGCGAAATGGGCGTGAGCTCTGCAGCCTCAAAGGCCCGCTTCTTACTGTGTTTGGATTTCCCCTTTGCCTTCTTACTCCGCACAGACTCCACCCCGTCCCCCACCTGAACCACAGGGAGAGGAGCAGGGACCGACCCAACCGTAGGAGTAGGAGTAGGGGTAGGGGTAGGGGCAGGGGCAGGGTGAGGGGCTGGGGCAGGATCACGGGCGGGGGCAGGGTCAGATGCAGGCGCAGACGCACGCGCAGGAGTAGGATCAGGGGGAGAGGTAGCTGGGGCACTGGTGCCCGAAATGGGCTCCCTCGGGTTCCGGGCGGCAGGACAGTCCCTCCGAAAGTGCCCCACCCCCCTGCACGCATGGCACCGCGGGCGCTCGGAGCTCCAGTACACCTGATAATCCACTCCCTCGTGCCGGACAGTAAACCGGCCCTCGACATCGTCCTCCCTTTCCAGCTGCATGAATACCTGACGCCGGAAAGAGATTACGGTGCGGAGGGTGCGTCTCTTAAATTTGTGTCGGATGGCAGTGATCTCCGACCTTACTTGCCCTAAACGGGCCAGTGGGGGTAGCAAGTCCTCATTTGGAATGAAAGGCTTAACATGCCCAAGCACGATACGTTGCGTGGGGCCGTCACCAGCTCCATAGGTAAAAAGATGTTGTCTACCGTGACTCCCCTCTTTAGGGCCCGGTGCACTAGCTCTTCATTCGCCGGATAAAACACCGCCTTTCCGAACTCCTTTTCGGTGGCCAGAATACCACCTTTCCCAACAAGGTCCTCCATTGCCTCCGTACACTTTTCTAGTGTCATTCCAGGGCGCAAAATACATTGCACCCCACGTTCCACCTTCACCGACCGGAAAAGGGCGTTGTCCGAGGCCGGGGAGGCAGCCGCCCTTGCATAACTCCCCGGAGACCGGTCCGGCATGCTGGCGCTCTTTCCAGTCCGAGGATCCTACAGCGGTGCCGGTTAGAAGTCCTGGAACGAGTGGAATAACTGGCCGGGAAAGTTTGCAGTCGACAGTTCCTCGTTGGCTCGACGCCAGGAAAGGCTCCGTCGGACTTGCAGAGACCCAGGCCGGGAGAGGCCGAAACGTCCTTCCAGATGCTTCGGCACCAACACCGGACGAAAATCAGGAAAACAATGGAGGAGGAACGTTACCCCGCTGTCAATGGGGGGGAACGACGGCGTTTGCCTCCGGTTTTGGAGCGAAGCGGCTTCCTGGCGAGTTGCCAGCGGCCGCAGCTGGGAGCTACGCAGTTAGCAGCCGCCAACAAACCCAGCACAAACCGGCAGTAAAACTGCACACCGAGTTTCCTCACCAGCGCCGTCACTCACTCGGTTGTCCAAGAGACTTTTAGAGCCACCTCCAAAGTATTCCACGAACCTTATCCAGTAGTTTTGCCTCGATTTCTCCCAGCTCAGTCAGCACAGCTCCTCTCTGTGTCTGACCCCCTTTTTTTTTTTTTTTTTTTTTTAAACAAAATTCTTTATTACAAATGTCGGTGCTATACAATATTTACAAACCCAGTGAATAACACATTTACTACACTACAAACAGACAATACATGTTAAACCAATATATTGCCATCCTCGTCAATGATGGCATTTACACCCCGCGGAGCCCAACGGTCCCGGAACATCTCGACGGTCGCCGTGGACTGTGCGTATTCCTTTTCAATGTTCACCCGGGCTCGAACAGACCCCCTAAACATAGCCAGGCAGTCCGCCCGGGGAGAACCTCCTGCCACCCTTTTCCAGGAGCCACGGATGGCAATTTTCGCCAGCCCCAGGAGCAAGTTGACAAGGACATCCTCATCCCTCTGTGCCCCCCTCCTTACTGGATGACCATATATGAATAGGGTGGGACTGAAATGCAACCAGAAGGCGAGAAGCAGCCCACGCAAATACGCGAAAAGGGGCTGCAGCCTCACACACTCCACGTACATATGGTACACGGTCTCCTCCAGCCCGCAGAAGTGACACGCGGCTGGGAGATCCGTGTACAAACTAAAGAACTTATTGCAGGGCACCGCTTTATGCAGCACCCTCCAGCCGAGATCCCCAAGGTGCATGGGAAGGACTCCCTTGTAGAGGGACTTCCACTGGGGACCCCCCTCACCTCCAGGTGGAAAGACCGACCGCCATGGCGTGTCGGGACGGTGGACAAATGCTAGGAAGTGGAGGGTGTGGAGCAGCAGCCCATAAAGGTACCTCCTGCCTGCATCCCTAAATGGGATTGTGGGTGTTGATGAAAGACGGCTCAAGTTGTGTGGATTCGTCTCTCGGGTAAGGCTGCGGGGCCTGGGCCCGACGAGCAGCTCAGCCCGAGTCGTTCCACACACCTGAGCAGCACTGACATCCGTTGAGACAGGGCAAGGGTCGGCCAGGACCCCGCCCTCTGCCAGAGGAGGGGATTCCCGGCCTGAGGCAACCATGTTCCAGACTCTCAGTAGGTCCTGATAGAAGCCGGGCAGCCTCTGCAAAGCAGCACGGCTGACGCCCGCCGGTGGTAGCTGCATATCTTCGGCAAGACAGCAGCCCCTCCGGAGGAAGAAAGTCGCCAACACGTGCCACCTGGGAGGGTGCTCGGCGTACAGGAATCTCTGCAGCGTCCTGAGGCGGAGAGCCGCCAGTCGTGTGCGTACACACACCAGCGACTGTCCGCCCTCTCCTTCTGGGAGACTCAGAACCGCTGCAGAGACCCAGTGCTTCCTGTTTCCCCAGAAGAAGTCCACTAGCTTCCTCTGCATTCTTGCGACAAAAGGGGCAGGGGGGGGGGGCCAAGGTGACCATCCGGTACCACAACATGGAGGCCACCAGCTGGTTTATGACCACCACCCTGCCTCGATAGGAAAGCACCCTGAGAAGGCCTGACCAGCGCCCTAGCCGGGCCATGACCTTTGTCTCCAGGTCCTGCCAGTTCGCCAGCCAGGTCTCCCCAGAAGGACTCAGGTAGACTCCCAGATAGAGAAGACGTCTGGTGCTCCACTCAAAAGCTCTCATCTCCTCCGGCAGGGAGTCCACCTGCCACTGGCCTACTAAGAGTCCGGAACATTTCGCCCAGTTGATCCTGGCGGAGGATGCCGCCGAGAAAACATCTTGGCACTCGCGCATCCTCCGCAGGTCACAGGGGTCTGTCGTCATGAGGATTACGTCATCGGCGTAGGCCGAGAGGACGACCCCCATGTCCGGTTCGCGCAGAACCAGACCTGTCAGCCTTCGCCGAAGAAGGCTGAGGAATGGCTCGACACAGATCGCATACAGTTGACCGGACATGGGGCACCCCTGACGCACTCCTCTTCGGAAGTGGATAGGTCCTGTCAATGATCCATTAATCTTAACTAGGCTCTCTGCGGCAGAGTACAGGAGCCGAACTCGGGCCACAAAGTGTGGTCCGAGCCCAAAAGCCTGCAGGGTGCCCACCAGGAAACTGTGGTCCACCCGGTCAAAAGCCTTCTCCTGGTCAAGAGAAAGAAACGCTGCCGGGGTCCCAGTCTCCTGGAGTAGGTGGATCAGGTCCCGTACTAGGTGGACATTGTCCTGGATGGAGCGGCCCGGGACTGTATAAGATTGGTCAGGATGGGCCACCTGTCCAATTACCGAACCCAGACGGTTGGCCATTGCCCGGGCGAAGATCTTGTAGTCCACGCACAAGAGGGAGACCGGCCGCCAGTTCTTTAGCAGGCGGAGGTCTCCCTTCTTGGGCAGTAGGACCACAACAGCTCTCCGCCATGAGAGGGGCATTTCTCCGGTGGCTAGGCTCTCCCCTAGGACAAGGCTGTAATCATCCCCCAGGACATCCCAAAAAGCCTGATAAAACTCAACACTCAGTCCATCCAAACCAGGGGACTTGCCCCTCCGGAGTTGCCGAAGGGCAGTGGACAGCTCCTCCCGAGTCAGGGGGGCATCCAGACGCACTGCGTCCTCTGGGCTGACCTTCGGCAAATCCTCCCAGACCTCATTACACGCCTCCGCATTTGACGGATCAGGCCAGAATAAGGACCGATAGAATGAACGGACCTCGTTGTTAATTCCATCAGGGTCCGTGATGGAGGAGCCATCGGCAGCCAGCAGCTCCACTAGCTGCTTTTGAACTCCCCGCCACCTTTCCAACGAGTAGAAGAAGGGTGAGCCACGGTCCAAATCCTGCAGCATTTGGATCCGTGACCTCACGTACGCACCTCGGGACTGCTGGAGCTGCAGGTTCCTTAGTGCGTCCTTCTTCTCCTGGTATTCCTGCCACAGCTGTTGGTCTCCAGCGGTCGGACCGAGGCGGGACTCCAGGTCAAGCAACGCTCTCTCAAGCCGCTCAACCTCAGGGCTCCGCCTCTTTGTCGACCCCCTAGTGTACTCCCGACATAAAAACCGGATGTGGGCTTTGCCCACATCCCACCATAGCCGTAGGGAGCAGAAATCTCTCCGCCTCTCCTTCCAGGAGACCCAGAAAGCTCGGAACGAATCCCGGAATCGGCTGTCCTCCAGCAGCCGGTTGTTAAAATGCCAATACCCGGATCCCACCCGAGGGTGTAGTGGAATAAATTCCATCCACACAAGGTGATGATCCGAGCACGACACCGGCCGCATGGAGGACGCCGACACGCGGGAGACGTAGGCCCGAGAGATGTAAATGCGGTCTATCCTGGAACCTCCTTCTCTAGACCTTCTCGAGAAGGCGCTAGAGTTGGGGTGAAGATTCCGCCAGCTGTCCACCAAGTCAAAGGAGCCGACTAGCTCCTTTAACTTTTTTGCCGATGCTGGGTCGCGTTGGAGGCCCGAACGGTCCTCCGCCTCGAGGGTACAATTGAAATCTCCCCCGAGGATGACGCAATCCCCAGGATCGATGGAGCTCAGCAGGGTGGACAGCTGGCAGAATAGGCGCGTCTGCATCACACCGCGCCTGGGAGCATACACATTGATAAAATGCAATGGTACGCCATCCAGGCGCATAACCAGGTGGAGCAGACGGCCGGGCACAACGTCCTGGACTCTTTCAATTACTGGCTGGAAGGTCGGGGCCAACAGGATCGCCACCCCGCTAGAAATGGAGCTGAGGTGGCTCATGTAGACCCCGCCCCGCCACTCCAGGAGCCAAGCAGACTCGTCCCCAGGGATGGTATGGGTTTCCTGCAGGAAACTCACCGTATACCGCCCATCCCTGAGGGCTGAGAGATTGTTATGCCTGCGAAGAGGACCCCTGCTGCCGTTTACGTTGAGACTAGCTATGGTAAGCTTCATGGCGGGAGCATACTAGGGCTCAGCAGCTGTGCCCATTTCGGTGAGAGCGGAGGCGCCCTCCACCACACTGTCCGGAAAGAAAGCAAGGTTACTTTTTGCCTTCCGGGCTCGAGCGGTACCAGCGACACCCTGTGACCCACCATCCCCCGTAGGAGCGAGGCTGCTTCTCCCTCTAATGTCCCTTACTAGGTCATCTAGGAAAGATTTTAGTTGCCGTCTGTCGTTCCCCGCCACCGCATTCCTCTTTCCCTTTCCCTTTCGTCCGAGGATGACTCGCAGGGACCTCACCAGCCTCGGCATGCTGGGCCAGCGTAGCGAGGCTAGTTGAGGCCGGTGCTTGGCACCCTCAGAGGTAAGAATAAAATGCTTAATTTCCTCTACAGGTATCAATGGGGACTTCTCAGGAGGGGTGAGGATGTCCATTATTTCACTATCGAAAGAGTCCCCCTCCAACCCGTCACTGCAGACAGAATCCCCATCGGCCTCCCCGCATGTTCCAAAAGATGGCTGCGCTTGTGACCCATACCGCGCAGCGGGCACCTCGCTCTTACCTGCCCGCTCCACCGTCGCATCAGCCTCATCCACATTTGCGACAGTGGAGGGACAATCCCCAGGGACTCCCTGCAAGTCATTAATTGCTGGGGTCGACGTGCACAGAAAAACGCCCTCCTCAGGGGGCAGGCATAGAGGGGAACCCGGCACCTTTGGTCCAAGGGATTCACAAGCAGCCTGGTGCTGAGAATGAGAGAGCTTTGTCTCGTCTCCTCTTACATTATTCGGTACACTGGCCTCCAGAGAGGCGCTGACTTGTAGGTCCTGGGTGGAGGCCTCCAGGGCTGCCTCATTTGTGCAAACAGGGCTATCACAAGCTTTTTGCACAACCACACCATCTTCCCCAGGACTGGTGGCTACATCTGGGGACTCAGGTTTAGAACCAACCTCTACCCGGATTCCCACCCCTTCCTGGGACTCCCCCGCATCTACATCCCCTGCCCTCTTGCGGGAACGTTCCCTTCTCCTCTTCACACCGGAGGAGCACACAGGTGCAGGCTTCACCGATGGGGCGGCGCTTTCTGTTTCCATCGCCCCGTCTGCTTGCGCACCTCCCCGAGCCCCACGCTCCACTTCAGGCGAAATGGGCGTGAGCTCTGCAGCCTCAAAGGCCCGCTTCTTACTGTGTTTGGATTTCCCCTTTGCCTTCTTACTCCGCACAGACTCCACCCCGTCCCCCACCTGAACCACAGGGAGAGGAGCAGGGTCCGACCCAACCGTAGGAGCAGGGGTAGGGGTAGGGGCAGGGGCAGGGGCAGGGTGAGGGGCTGGGGCAGGATCACGGGCGGGGGCAGGGTCAGATGCAGGCGCAGACGCACGCGCAGGAGTAGGATCAGGGGCAGAGGTAGCTGGGGCACTGGTGCCCGAAATGGGCTCCCTCGGGTTCCGGGCGGCAGGACAGTCCCTCCGAAAGTGCCCCACCCCGCTGCACGCATGGCACCGCGGGCGCTCGGAGCTCCAGTACACCTGATAATCCACTCCCTCGTGCCGGACAGTAAACCGGCCCTCAACATCGTCCTCCCTTTCCAGCTGCATGAATACCTGACGCCGGAAAGAGATTACGGTGCGGAGAGTGCGTCTCTTAAATTTGTGTCGGATGGCAGTGATCTCCGACCTTACTTGCCCTAAACGGGCCAGTGGGGGTAGCAAGTCCTCATTTGGAATGAAAGGCTTAACATGCCCAAGCACGATACGTTGCGTGGGGGCCGTCACCAGCTCCATAGGTAAAAAGATGTTGTCTACCGTGACTCCCCTGCTTAGGGCCCGGTGCACTAGCTCTTCATTCGCCAGATAAAACACCGCCTTTCCGAACTCCTTCTCGGTGGCCAGAATACCACCTTTCCCAACAAGGTCCTCCATTGCCTCCGTACACTTTTCTAGTGTCATTCCAGGGCGCAAAATACATTGCACCCCACGTTCCACCTTCACCGACCGATAAAGGGCGTTGTCCGAGGCCGGGGAGGCAGCCGCCCTTGCGTAACTCCCCGAAGGCCCGCGACTCCCTGGAGACCGGTCCGGCATGCTGGCGCTCTTTCTAGTCCGAGAATCCTACATCGGTGCCGGTTAGAAGTCCTGGAACGAGTCGAATAACTGGCCGGGAAAGTTTGCAGTCGACAGTTCCTCGCTGGCTCGACGCCAGGAAAGGCTCCGTCGGACTTGCAGAGACCCAGGCCGGGAGAGGCCGAAACGTCCTTCCAGATGCTCCGGCACCAACACCGGACGAAAATCTGGAAAACAATGGAGGAGGAACGTTGCCCCGATGTCAATGGGGGGGGGGGGGGGGGAACGACGGCGTTTGCCTCCGGTTTTGGAGCGAACCGGCTTCCTGGCGAGTTGCCAGCGGCCGCAGCTGGGAGCTACGCAGTTAGCAGCCGCCAACAAACCCAGCCCAAACCGGCAGTAAAACTGCACACCGAGTTTCCACACCAGCGCCGTCACTCACTCGGTTGTCCAAGAGACTTTTAGAGCCACCTCCAAAGTATTCCACGAACTTTATCCAGTAGTTTTGCCTCGATTTCTCCCAGCTCAGTCAGCACAGCTCCTCTCTGTGTCTGACCCTGTGAGTGTGTGATGGGACGGTGTGGAAGGAGATTCACTCTGTGTCTGATCCAGGAGTGTGTGATGGGATGGTGTGGAGGGAGATTCCCTCTGTGTCCTACCGTGGGAATGTGTGATGGGATGGTGTGGACTGAGTTTTGCTCTGACTGATCCAGGAGTGTGTGATTGGACAGTATGGAACGAGTTTTGCAGTGTGTCTGATCCAGGAGTGGGTGATGGGACAGTGTGCAGGGAGCATCACTCTATGTCTGATTCAGCAGTATGTGATGGGACAGCGTGGATGGAGTTTCGCTCCGTGTCTGATCCAGGAGTGTCTGATGGCACAGTGTGGAGCGAGTTTCATTCTGTGTCTGACTCAGGAGTGTGTGATGGTACAATGTGGAGGGAGTTTCATTCTGTGTCTGACCCAGGAGTGTGTGATGGGACAGTATGGAGAAAGTTTCACTCTGTCTGATCCAGGAGTGTGTGGTGGGACAGTGTGGAGAGAGTTTCGCTCTGTGTCTGATTCAGGAGTGTGTTGATGGGATAGCATGGAGGGAGTTTCACTCTGTGTCAGACCCAGGAGTGTGTGATGTGACAGGGTGGAGGGAGTTTCACTCTGTGTTTGATCAAGGTGTGTGTGATGGGATGGTGTTGAGGGAGATTCACTCTGTATCTGATCCAGGAGTGTGTGATGGGATGGTGTGGAGGGAGTTTCACTCTGTGTCTGGTACAGCAGTGTGTGATGAGACAGCATGCAGGGAGTTTCTCTCTGTGTCTGACCCAGGAGTGTGTGATGGGACAGTGTGGAGGGAGTTTCATTCTGTGTCTGACCCAGGAGTGTGTGATGGGACTGTGTGGAAGGAGATTCACTCTGCGTCTCATCCAGGAGTGTGTGATGGGACAGTGCGGAGCGAGTCTCACTCTGTGTCTGACCCCGGGCGTGTGTGATGTGACAGCGTGGAGGGAATTTCTCTCTGTGTCTGACCCAGGAGTGTGTGATGGGACAGTGTGGAGGGAGTTTCATTCTGTGTCTGACCCGGGAGTGTGTGATGGGACTGTGTGGAAGGAGATTCATTCTGTGTCTGACCCAAGAGTGTGTGATGGGACAGTGTGGAGAGATTTTCGCTCTGTGTCTGACCCAGTAGTGTGTGATGAGACAGTGTGGAGGGAGTTTCATTCTGTTTCTGACCCAGGAGTGTGTGATGGGACGGTGTGGAAAGAGATTCACTCAGTGTCTGATCCAGGAGTGTGTGATGGGATGGTGTGGAGGGATATTCCCTCTGTGTCCTACCGTGAGAATGTGTGATGGGATGGTGTGGACTGAGTTTTGCTCTGACTGATCCAGGAGTGTGTGATCGGACAGTATGGAACGAGTTTTGCTGTGTGTCTGATCCAGGAGTGTGTGATGGGACAGTGTGGAGGGAGCATCACTCTATGTCTGATTCAGCAGTATGTGATGGGACAGCGTGAATGGAGTTTCGCTCCGTGTCTGATCCAGGAGTGTCTGATGGCACAGTGTGGATGGAGTTTCATTCTGTGTCTGACCCAGGAGTGTGTGATGGGACAGTATGGAGGAAGTTTCACTCTGTGTCTGATCCAGGAATGTGTGGTGGGACAGTGTGGAGGGAGTTTCATTCTGTGTCTGACCCAAGAGTGTGTGATGGGACAGTGTGGAGAGAGTTTCGCTCTGTGTCTGACCCAGTAGTGTGTGATGAGACAGTGTGGAGGGAGTTTCATTCTGTGTCTGACCCAGGAGTGTGTTGGTGGGACAGTGTGGAGGGAGTTTCACTCTGTGTCTGATCCAGCAGTGTGTGATGGGACACTGTGGAGGGAGTTTCATTCTGCGTCTGATCCAGAAGTTTGTGATGGGACAGTGTGGAGAGCGTTTCGCTCTGTGTCTGACCCAGGAGTGTGTGATGGGACGGTGTGGAGGGAGATTCCCTCTGTGTCTGATCCAGGAGTGTGTGATGGGATGGTGTGGAGGGAGTTTCACTGTGTGTCTGATGCAGGAGTGTGTGATGGGATGGTGTGGAGGGAGCTTCACTCTGTGCCCGACACTCGGAATGTGTAATGGGATGGTACAGAGGGAGATTCGCTCTGTGTCTGATCCAGGAGTGTGTGATGGGACAGTATGGAGGGAGTTTCACTCTGTGTCTGACCCAGGAGTTTGTGATGGGATGGTGTGGAGGGAGATTCCCTCTGTGTCCTACCCTGGGAGTGTGTGATGGGATGGTGTGGAGCTAGTTTTGCTCTGTCGGATCCAGGAGTGTATGATGGGACAGTGCGGAGGGAGTTTCATTCTGTTTCTGACACCGGGAGTGTGTGATGGGACAGCGTGAACGGAATCTCTCTCTGTGTCTGACCCAGGAGTGTGTGGTGGGACAGTGTGGAGGGAGTTTCATTCTGTGTCTGACCCAGGAGTGTGTGATGGGAATGTGCGGAAGGAGTTTCACTCTGTGTCTGATACAGGAATGTGTGATGGGACGGTGTGGAGGGAGCTTCACTCGGTTTCTGAGCTTGGGAATGTGTGATGGGATGATGTGGAGGGAGATTCCCTCTGTGTCCGACCCTAGGAATGTGTGATGTGATGGTATGGAGCGAGCTTTGCTCTGTCTGATCCAGGAGTGTATGATGGGACAGTACAGTGGGAGTTTCATTCTGTTTCTGACCCCGGGAGTGTGTGATGGGACAGCGTCGAGGGAGCTTTACTCTGTGTCTGACCTTGGGAATGTGTGATGGGTTGGTGTGGAGGGAATTTCACTCTGTGTCTGTTCCATGACTGCGTAATGGGACAGCGTAGAGGGTGAATCACTCTGAGTCTAACCCTGGGAATGTGTGATGGGATGGTGTGGAGGGAGTGTTGCACTGTCTGATCCAGGAGTGTATGATGGGACAGTGCGGAAGGAGTTTCACTCTGTTTCTGATCCAGGAATGTGTGATGGGACGGTGTGGAGGGAGCTTCACTCTGGGTCTGACCTTGGGAATGTGTGATGGGATGGTGTGGAGGAAGTTCTGCTCTGTCTGATTCAGGAGTGTGTGATCAGACACTGCGGAGCGAGTCTCACTCTGTGTCTGACCCCGGGAGTGTGTGATGTGACAGCGTGGAGGGAGTTTCTCTCCGTGTCTGACCCAGGAGTGTGTGATGGGACAGTGTGGATGGAGTTTCATTCTGTGTCTGACCCAGGAGTGTGTGATGGGACGGTGTGGAAGGAGATTCGCTCTGTGTCTGATCCAGGAGTGTGTAATGGGATGGTGTGGAGGGAGTTTCACTCTGTGTCTGATCCAGGAGTGTGTGATGGGATGGTGTGGAGGGAGATTCCCTCTGTGTCCTACCGTGGGAATGTGTGATGGAATGGTGTGGACTGAGTTTTGCTCTAACTGATCCAGGAGTGTGTGATCGGACAGTATGGAACGAGTTTTGCTGTGTGTCTGATCCAGGAGTGTGTGATGGGACAGTATGGAGGGAGCATCACTCTATGTCTGATTCAGCAGTATGTAATGGGACAGCGTGGATGGAGTTTCGCTCAGTGTCTGATCCAGGGGTGTATGATGGCACAGTGTGGATGGAGTTTCCCTTTGTGTCTGACCCCAGGAGTGTGTGATGGGACAGCGTGGAGGGAGTTTCTCTCTGTGTCGGACCCAGGAGTGTGTGATGGGACAGTGTGGAGGGAGTTTCATTCTGTGTCTGACTCAGGAGTGTGTGATGGTACAATGTGGAGGGAGTTTCATTCTGTGCCTGACCCAGGAGTGTGTTGATGGGACAGTATGGAGGAAGTTTCACTCTGTGTCTGATCCAGGAGTGTGTGGTGGGACAGTGTGGAGGGAGTTTCATTCTGTGTCTGACCCAAGAGTGTGTGATGGGACAGTGTGGAGAGAGTTTCATTCTGTGTCTGACCCAGGTGTGTGTTGATGGGACACTGTGGAGGGAGTTTCATTCTGTGTCTGAACACAGGAGTGCGTGATGGGACAGTGTGGAGGGAGCTTTACTCTGTGTCTGACTTTGGGAATGTGTGATGGGATGGTGTGGAGGGAGTTTCACTCTGTGTCTGACCCAGGAGTGCGTAATGGGACAGTGTAGAAGGTGATTCACTCTGAGTCTAACCCTGGGAATGTGTGATGGGATGGTGTGGAGCGAGTGTTGCACTGTCTGATCCAGGAGTGTATGATGGGACACTGCGGAAGGAGTTTCACTCTGTTTCTGATCCAGGAATGTGTGATGGGACGGTGTGGAGGGAGCTTCACTCTGGGTCTGACCTTGGGAATGTGTGATGGGATGGTCTGGAGGGAGTTTTGCTCTGTCTGATTCAGCAGTGTGTGATGGGACAGCGTGGAGGGAGTTTCGCTCTGTGTCTGATCGAGCAGTGTGTGATGGGACAGTGTGGAGGGAGGTTCATTCTGTGTCTGACCCAGGAGTGCGTGATGGGACAGTGTGGAAGGTGATCCACTCTATGTCTAACCATGGGAATGTGTGATGGGATGGTGTGGAGGGAGTTTTGGTCTGTCTTATTCAGGAGTGTGTGATGGGACAGTGTGGAGGGAGCATCACTCTGTGTCTGATTCAGAAGTGTGTGATGGGACAGCGTGGAGAGAGTTTCGCTCTGTGTCTGATGGGACAGTGTGGAGGGAGTTTCACTCTGTGTCTGACCCTGGGAATGTGTGATGGGACAGTGTGCAGGGAGTTTCACTCTGTGTCTGACCCTGGGACTGTGTGATGGGATGGTGTGGAGGGAGAATCGCTCTGCATCTGATTATGGAGTGTGTGATCGGACAGTGCGGAGGGAGTTTCACTCTGTGTCTGACCTCATGAGTGTGAGATGGGACGGTGTGGAGGGAGATTCACTCTGTGTCTGACCCTGGGAGTGTGTGATGGGACGGTGTGGAGGGCGCTTCAATCTCTGTCTGACCCTGGGAATGTGTGACGGGATGGTGTGGAGGGAGAATCGCTCTGTATCTGATCATGGAGTGTGTGATCGGACAGTGCGGAGGGAGTTTCACTCTGTGTCTAACCCAGGAGTGCGTGATGGGACAGTCTGGAGGGTGATTCACTCTGTGTCTAACCATGGGAATGTGTGATGGGATGGTGTGGAGGGAGTTTTGGTCTGTCTGATTCAGGAGTGAGTGATGGGACAGTGTGGAGGGAGCATCACTCTGTGTCTGATTCAGCAGTGTGTGATGGGACGGCGTGGAGGGTGTTTCGCTCTGTGTCTGATCGAGGAGTGTGTGATGGGACAGTCTGGAGGGAGTTTCATTCTGTGTCTGACCCAGGAGTGTGTGATGGGACATTGTGGAGGGAGGTTCATTCTGTGTCTGACCCAGGAGTATGTGATGGGACAGTGTGGAGGGAGTTTCACTCTGTGTCTGACCCTGGGACTGTGTGATGGGATGGTGTGGAAGGAGAATCGCTCTGTGTCTGATCATGGAGTGTGTGATCGGACAGTGCGGAGGGCGTTTCACTCTGTGTCTGACCCCATGAGTGTGAGATGGGACGGTGTGGAGGGAGATTCACTCTGTGTCTGACCCTGGAAGTGTGTGATGGGACGGTGTGGAGGGAGCTTCAATCTGTGTCTGACCCTTTTTTTTTTTTTTTTAAACAAAATTCTTTATTACAAATGTCGGTGCTATACAATATTTACAAACCCAGTGAATAACACATTTACTACACTACAAACAGACAATACATGTTAAACCAATATATTGCCATCCTCGTCAATGATGGCATTTACACCCCGCGGAGCCCAACGGTCCCGGAACATCTCGACGGTCGCCGTGGACTGTGCGTATTCCTTTTCAATGTTCACCCGGGCTCGAACATACCCCCTAAACATAGCCAGGCAGTCCGCCCGGGGAGAACCTCCTGCCACCCTTTTCCAGGAGCCACGGATGGCAATTTTCGCCAGCCCCAGGAGCAAGTTGACAAGGACATCCTCATCCGTCTGTGCCCCCCTCCTTACTGGATGACCATATATGAATAGGGTGGGACTGAAATGCAACCAGAAGGCGAGAAGCAGCCCACGCAAATACGCGAAAAGGGGCTGCAGCCTCACACACTCCACGTACATATGGTACACGGTCTCCTCCAGCCCGCAGAAGTGACACGCGGCTGGGAGATCCGTGTACAAACTAAAGAACTTATTGCAGGGCACCGCTTTATGCAGCACCCTCCAGCCGAGATCCCCAAGGTGCATGGGAAGGACTCCCTTGTAGAGGGACTTCCACTGGGGACCCCCCTCACCTCCAGGTGGAAAGACCGACCGCCATGGCGTGTCGGGACGGTGGACAAATGCTAGGAAGTGGAGGGTGTGGAGCAGCAGCCCATAAAGGTACCTCCTGCCTGCATCCCTAAATGGGATTGTGGGTGTTGATGAAAGACGGCTCAAGTTGTGTGGATTCGTCTATCGGGTAAGGCTGCGGGGCCTGGGCCCGACGAGCAGCTCAGCCCGAGTCGTTCCACACACCTGAGCCGCACTGACATCCGTTGAGACAGGGCAAGGGTCGGCCAGGACCCCGCCCTCTGCCAGAGGAGGGGATTCCCGGCCTGAGGCAACCATGTTCCAGACTCTCAGTAGGTCCTGATAGAAGCCGGGCAGCCTCTGCAAAGCAGCACGGCTGACGCCCGCCGGTGGTAGCTGCATATCTTCGGCAAGACAGCAGCCCCTCCGGAGGAAGAAAGTCGCCAACACGTGCCACCTGGGAGGGTGCTCGGCGTACAGGAATCTCTGCAGCGTCCTGAGGCGGAGAGCCGCCAGTCGTGTGCGTACACACACCAGCGACTGTCCGCCCTCTCCTTCTGGGAGACTCAGAACCGCTGCAGAGACCCAGTGCTTCCTGTTTCCCCAGAAGAAGTCCACTAGCTTCCTCTGCATTCTTGCGACAAAAGGGGCAGGGGGGGGGGGCAAGGTGACCATCCGCTACCACAACATGGAGGCCACCAGCTGGTTTATGACCACCACCCTGCCTCGATAGGAAAGCACCCTGAGAAGGCCTGACCAGCGCCCTAGCCGGGCCATGACCTTTGTCTCCAGGTCCTGCCAGTTCGCCAGCCAGGTCTCCCCAGAAGGACTCAGGTAGACTCCCAGATAGAGAAGACGTCTGGTGCTCCACTCAAAAGCTCTCATCTCCTCCGGCAGGGAGTCCACCTGCCACTGGCCTACTAAGAGTCCGGAACATTTCGCCCAGTTGATCCTGGCGGAGGATGCCGCCGAGAAAACATCTTGGCACTCGCGCATCCTCCGCAGGTCACAGGGGTCTGTCGTCATGAGGATTACGTCATCGGCGTAGGCCGAGAGGACGACCCCCATGTCCGGTTCGCGCAGAACCAGACCTGTCAGCCTTCGCCGAAGAAGGCTGAGGAATGGCTCGACACAGATCGCATACAGTTGACCGGACATGGGGCACCCTTGACGCACTCCTCTTCGGAAGTGGATAGGTCCTGTCAATGATCCATTAATCTTAACTAGGCTCTCTGCGGCAGAGTACAGGAGCCGAACTCGGGCCACAAAGTGTGGTCCGAGCCCAAAAGCCTGCAGGGTGCCCACCAGGAAACTGTGGTCCACCCGGTCAAAGCCTTCTCCTGGTCAAGAGAAAGAAACGCTGCTGGGGTCCCAGTCTCCTGGAGTAGGTGGATCAGGTCCCGTACTAGGTGGACATTGTCCTGGATGGAGCGGCCCGGGACTGTATAAGATTGGTCAGGATGGGCCACCTGTCCAATTACCGAA
Organism: Mobula birostris; assembly: GCF_030028105.1. Classification (NCBI taxonomy): domain Eukaryota; kingdom Metazoa; phylum Chordata; class Chondrichthyes; order Myliobatiformes; family Myliobatidae; genus Mobula; species Mobula birostris. Next base: position 99,076,269 of record NC_092374.1, read on the forward strand.
CCCAGACGGTTGGCCATTGCCCGGGCGAAGATCTTGTAGTCCACGCACAAGAGGGAGACCGGCCGCCAGTTCTTTAGCAGGCGGAGGTCTCCCTTCTTGGGCAGTAGGACCACAACAGCTCTCCGCCATGAGAGGGGCATTTCTCCGGTGGCTAGGCTCTCCCCTAGGACAAGGCTGTAATCATCCCCCAGGACATCCCAAAAAGCCTGATAAAACTCAACACTCAGTCCATCCAAACCAGGGGACTTGCCCCTCCGGAGTTGCCGAAGGGCAGTGGACAGCTCCTCCCGAGTCAGGGGGGCATCCAGACGCACTGCGTCCTCTGGGCTGACCTTCGGCAAATCCTCCCAGACCTCATTACACGCCTCCGCATTTGACGGATCAGGCCAGAATAAGGACCGATAGAATGAACGGACCTCGTTGTTAATTCCATCAGGGTCCGTGATGGAGGAGCCATCGGCAGCCAGCAGCTCCACTAGCTGCTTTTGAACTCCCCGCCACCTTTCCAACGAGTAGAAGAAGGGTGAGCCACGGTCCAAATCCTGCAGCATTTGGATCCGTGACCTCACGTACGCACCTCGGGACTGCTGGAGCTGCAGGTTCCTTAGTGCGTCCTTCTTCTCCTGGTATTCCTGCCACAGCTGTTGGTCTCCAGCGGTCGGACCGAGGCGGGACTCCAGGTCAAGCAACGCTCTCTCAAGCCGCTCAACCTCAGGGCTCCGCCTCTTTGTCGACCCGCTAGTGTACTCCCGACATAAAAACCGGATGTGGGCTTTGCCCACATCCCACCATAGCCGTAGGGAGCAGAAATCTCTCCGCCTCTCCTTCCAGGAGACCCAGAAAGCTCGGAACGAATCCCGGAATCGGCTGTCCTCCAGCAGCCGGTTGTTAAAATGCCAATACCCGGATCCCACCCGAGGGTGTAGTGGAATAAATTCCATCCACACAAGGTGATGATCCGAGCACGACACCGGCCGCATGGAGGACGCCGACACGCGGGAGACGTAGGCCCGAGAGATGTAAATGCGGTCTATCCTGGAACCTCCTTCTCTAGACCTTCTCGAGAAGGCGCTAGAGTTGGGGTGAAGATTCCGCCAGCTGTCCACCAAGTCAAAGGAGCCGACTAGCTCCTTTAACTTTTTTGCCGATGCTGGGTCGCGTTGGAGGCCCGAACGGTCCTCCGCCTCGAGGGTACAATTGAAATCTCCCCCGAGGATGACGCAATCCCCAGGATCGATGGAGCTCAGCAGGGTGGACAGCTGGCAGAATAGGCGCGTCTGCATCACACCGCGCCTGGGAGCATACACATTGATAAAATGCAATGGTACGCCATCCAGGCGCACAACCAGGTGGAGCAGACGGCCGGGCACAACGTCCTGGACTCTTTCAATTACTGGATGGAAGGTCGGGGCCAACAGGATCGCCACCCCGCTAGAAATGGAGCTGAGGTGGCTCATGTAGACCCCGCCCCGCCACTCCAGGAGCCAAGCAGACTCGTCCCCAGGGATGGTATGGGTTTCCTGCAGGAAACTCACCGTATACCGCCCATCCCTGAGGGCTGAGAGATTGTTATGCCTGCGAAGAGGACCCCTGCTGCCGTTTACGTTGAGACTAGCTATGGTAAGCTTCATGGCGGGAGCATACTAGGGCTCAGCAGCTGTGCCCATTTCGGTGAGAGCGGAGGCGCCCTCCACCACACTGTCCGGAAAGAAAGCAAGGTTACTTTTTGCCTTCCGGGCTCGAGCGGTACCAGCGACACCCTGTGACCCACCATCCCCCGTAGGAGCGAGGCTGCTTCTCCCTCTAATGTCCCTTACTAGGTCATCTAGGAAAGATTTTAGTTGCCGTCTGTCGTTCCCCGCCACCGCATTCCTCTTTCCCTTTCCCTTTCGTCCGAGGATGACTCGCAGGGACCTCACCGGCCTTGGCATGCTGGGCCAGCGAAGCGAGGCTAGTTGAAGCCGGTGCTTGGCACCCTCAGAGGTAAGAATAAAAAACTTAATTTCCTCTACAGGTATCAATGGGGACTTCTCAGGAGGGGTGAGGATGTCCATTATTTCACTATCGAAAGAGTCCCCCTCCAACCCGTCATTGCAGACAGAATCCCCATCGGCCTCCCCGCATGTTCCAAAAGATGGCTGCGCTTGTGACCCATACCGCGCAGCGGGCACCTCGCTCTTACCTGCCCGCTCCACCGTCGCATCAGCCTCATCCACATTTGCGACAGTGGAGGGACAATCCCCAGGGACTCCCTGCAAGTCATTAATTGCTGGGGTCGACGTGCACAGAAAAACGCCCTCCTCAGGGGGCAGGCATAGAGGGGAACCCGGCACCTTTGGTCCAAGGGATTCACAAGCAGCCTGGTGCTGAGAATGAGAGAGCTTTGTCTCGTCTCCTCTTACATTATTTGGTACACTGGCCTCCAGAGAGGCGCTGACTTGTAGGTCCTGGGTGGAGGCCTCCAGGGCTGCCTCATTTGTGCAAACAGGGCTATCACAAGCTATTTGCACAACCACACCATCTTCCCCAGGACTGGTGGCTACATCTGGGGACTCAGGTTTAGAACCAACCCCGACCCGGATTCCCACCCCTTCCTGGGACTCCTCCGCATCTACATCCCCTGCCGTCTTGCGGGAACGTTCCCTTCTCCTCTTCACACCGGAGGAGCACACAGGTGCAGGCTTCACCGATGGGGCGGCGCTTTCTGTTTCCATCGCCCCGTCTGCTTGCGCACCTCCCCGAGCCCCACGCTCCACTTCAGGCGAAATGGGCGTGAGCTCTGCAGCCTCAAAGGCCCGCTTCTTACTGTGTTTGGATTTCCCCTTTGCCTTCTTACTCCGCACAGACTCCACCCCGTCCCCCACCTGAACCACAGGGAGAGGAGCAGGGTCCGACCCAACCGTAGGAGCAGGGGTAGGGGTAGGGGCAGGGGCAGGGGCAGGGTGAGGGGCTGGGGCAGGATCACGGGCGGGGGCAGGGTCAGATGCAGGCGCAGACGCACGCGCAGGAGTAGGATCAGGGGCAGAGGTAGCTGGGGCACTGGTGCCCGAAATGGGCTCCCTCGGGTTCCGGGCGGCAGGACAGTCCGTCCGAAAGTGCCCCACCCCGCTGCACGCATGGCACCGCGGGCGCTCGGAGCTCCAGTACACCTGATAATCCACTCCCTCGTGCCGGACAGTAAACCGGCCCTCAACATCGTCCTCCCTTTCCAGCTGCATGAATACCTGACGCCGGAAAGAGATTACGGTGCGGAGAGTGCGTCTCTTAAATTTGTGTCAGATGGCAGTGATCTCCGACCTTACTTGCCCTAAACGGGCCAGTGGGGGTAGCAAGTCCTCATTTGGAATGAAAGGCTTAACATGCCCAAGCACGATACGTTGCGTGGGGGCCGTCACCAGCTCCATAGGTAAAAAGATGTTGTCTACCGTGACTCCCCTGCTTAGGGCCCGGTGCACTAGCTCTTCATTCGCCAGATAAAACACCGCCTTTCCGAACTCCTTCTCGGTGGCCAGAATACCACCTTTCCCAACAAGGTCCTCCATTGCCTCCGTACACTTTTCTAGTGTCATTCCAGGGCGCAAAATACATTGCACCCCACGTTCCACCTTCACCGACCGATAAAGGGCGTTGTCCGAGGCCGGGGAGGCAGCCGCCCTTGCGTAACTCCCCGAAGGCCCGCGACTCCCTGGAGACCGGTCCGGCATGCTGGCGCTCTTTCCAGTCCGAGAATCCTACATCGGTGCCGGTTAGAAGTCCTGGAACGAGTCGAATAACTGGCCGGGAAAGTTTGCAGTCGACAGTTCCTCGCTGGCTCGACGCCAGGCAAGGCTCCGTCGGACTTGCAGAGACCCAGGCCGGGAGAGGCCGAAACGTCCTTCCAGATGCTCCGGCACCAACACCGGACGAAAATCTGGAAAACAATGGAGGAGGAACGTTGCCCCGATGTCAATGGGGGGGGGGGGGAACGACGGCGTTTGCCTCCGGTTTTGGAGCGAACCGGCTTCCTGGCGAGTTGCCAGCGGCCGCAGCTGGGAGCTACGCAGTTAGCAGCCGCCAACAAACCCAGCCCAAACCGGCAGTAAAACTGCACACCGAGTTTCCACACCAGCGCCGTCACTCACTCGGTTGTCCAAGAGACTTTTAGAGCCACCTCCAAAGTATTCCACGAACTTTATCCAGTAGTTTTGCCTCGATTTCTCCCAGCTCAGTCAGCACAGCTCCTCTCTGTGTCTGACCCTGGGAGTGTGTGATGGGACGGTGTGGAAGGAGATTCACTCTGTGTCTGATCCAGGAGTGTGTGATGGGATGGTGTGGAGGGAGATTCCCTCTGTGTCCTACCGTGGGAATGTGTGATGGGATGGTGTGGACTGAGTTTTGCTCTGACTGATCCAGGAGTGTGTGATTGGACAGTATGGAACGAGTTTTGCAGTGTGTCTGATCCAGGAGTGGGTGATGGGACAGTGTGCAGGGAGCATCACTCTATGTCTGATTCAGCAGTATGTGATGGGACAGCGTGGATGGAGTTTCGCTCCGTGTCTGATCCAGGAGTGTCTGATGGCACAGTGTGGAGCGAGTTTCATTCTGTGTCTGACTCAGGAGTGTGTGATGGTACAATGTGGAGGGAGTTTCATTCTGTGTCTGACCCAGGAGTGTGTGATGGGACAGTATGGAGAAAGTTTCACTCTGTCTGATCCAGGAGTGTGTGGTGGGACAGTGTGGAGAGAGTTTCGCTCTGTGTCTGATTCAGGAGTGTGTTGATGGGATAGCATGGAGGGAGTTTCACTCTGTGTCAGACCCAGGAGTGTGTGATGTGACAGGGTGGAGGGAGTTTCACTCTGTGTTTGATCAAGGTGTGTGTGATGGGATGGTGTTGAGGGAGATTCACTCTGTATCTGATCCAGGAGTGTGTGATGGGATGGTGTGGAGGGAGTTTCACTCTGTGTCTGGTACAGCAGTGTGTGATGAGACAGCATGCAGGGAGTTTCTCTCTGTGTCTGACCCAGGAGTGTGTGATGGGACAGTGTGGAGGGAGTTTCATTCTGTGTCTGACCCAGGAGTGTGTGATGGGACTGTGTGGAAGGAGATTCACTCTGCGTCTCATCCAGGAGTGTGTGATGGGACAGTGCGGAGCGAGTCTCACTCTGTGTCTGACCCCGGGCGTGTGTGATGTGACAGCGTGGAGGGAATTTCTCTCTGTGTCTGACCCAGGAGTGTGTGATGGGACAGTGTGGAGGGAGTTTCATTCTGTGTCTGACCCGGGAGTGTGTGATGGGACTGTGTGGAAGGAGATTCATTCTGTGTCTGACCCAAGAGTGTGTGATGGGACAGTGTGGAGAGATTTTCGCTCTGTGTCTGACCCAGTAGTGTGTGATGAGACAGTGTGGAGGGAGTTTCATTCTGTTTCTGACCCAGGAGTGTGTGATGGGACGGTGTGGAAAGAGATTCACTCAGTGTCTGATCCAGGAGTGTGTGATGGGATGGTGTGGAGGGATATTCCCTCTGTGTCCTACCGTGAGAATGTGTGATGGGATGGTGTGGACTGAGTTTTGCTCTGACTGATCCAGGAGTGTGTGATCGGACAGTATGGAACGAGTTTTGCTGTGTGTCTGATCCAGGAGTGTGTGATGGGACAGTGTGGAGGGAGCATCACTCTATGTCTGATTCAGCAGTATGTGATGGGACAGCGTGAATGGAGTTTCGCTCCGTGTCTGATCCAGGAGTGTCTGATGGCACAGTGTGGATGGAGTTTCATTCTGTGTCTGACCCAGGAGTGTGTGATGGGACAGTATGGAGGAAGTTTCACTCTGTGTCTGATCCAGGAATGTGTGGTGGGACAGTGTGGAGGGAGTTTCATTCTGTGTCTGACCCAAGAGTGTGTGATGGGACAGTGTGGAGAGAGTTTCGCTCTGTGTCTGACCCAGTAGTGTGTGATGAGACAGTGTGGAGGGAGTTTCATTCTGTGTCTGACCCAGGAGTGTGTTGGTGGGACAGTGTGGAGGGAGTTTCACTCTGTGTCTGATCCAGCAGTGTGTGATGGGACACTGTGGAGGGAGTTTCATTCTGCGTCTGATCCAGAAGTTTGTGATGGGACAGTGTGGAGAGCGTTTCGCTCTGTGTCTGACCCAGGAGTGTGTGATGGGACGGTGTGGAGGGAGATTCCCTCTGTGTCTGATCCAGGAGTGTGTGATGGGATGGTGTGGAGGGAGTTTCACTGTGTGTCTGATGCAGGAGTGTGTGATGGGATGGTGTGGAGGGAGCTTCACTCTGTGCCCGACACTCGGAATGTGTAATGGGATGGTACAGAGGGAGATTCGCTCTGTGTCTGATCCAGGAGTGTGTGATGGGACAGTATGGAGGGAGTTTCACTCTGTGTCTGACCCAGGAGTTTGTGATGGGATGGTGTGGAGGGAGATTCCCTCTGTGTCCTACCCTGGGAGTGTGTGATGGGATGGTGTGGAGCTAGTTTTGCTCTGTCGGATCCAGGAGTGTATGATGGGACAGTGCGGAGGGAGTTTCATTCTGTTTCTGACACCGGGAGTGTGTGATGGGACAGCGTGAACGGAATCTCTCTCTGTGTCTGACCCAGGAGTGTGTGGTGGGACAGTGTGGAGGGAGTTTCATTCTGTGTCTGACCCAGGAGTGTGTGATGGGAATGTGCGGAAGGAGTTTCACTCTGTGTCTGATACAGGAATGTGTGATGGGACGGTGTGGAGGGAGCTTCACTCGGTTTCTGAGCTTGGGAATGTGTGATGGGATGATGTGGAGGGAGATTCCCTCTGTGTCCGACCCTAGGAATGTGTGATGTGATGGTATGGAGCGAGCTTTGCTCTGTCTGATCCAGGAGTGTATGATGGGACAGTACAGTGGGAGTTTCATTCTGTTTCTGACCCCGGGAGTGTGTGATGGGACAGCGTCGAGGGAGCTTTACTCTGTGTCTGACCTTGGGAATGTGTGATGGGTTGGTGTGGAGGGAATTTCACTCTGTGTCTGTTCCATGACTGCGTAATGGGACAGCGTAGAGGGTGAATCACTCTGAGTCTAACCCTGGGAATGTGTGATGGGATGGTGTGGAGGGAGTGTTGCACTGTCTGATCCAGGAGTGTATGATGGGACAGTGCGGAAGGAGTTTCACTCTGTTTCTGATCCAGGAATGTGTGATGGGACGGTGTGGAGGGAGCTTCACTCTGGGTCTGACCTTGGGAATGTGTGATGGGATGGTGTGGAGGAAGTTCTGCTCTGTCTGATTCAGGAGTGTGTGATCAGACACTGCGGAGCGAGTCTCACTCTGTGTCTGACCCCGGGAGTGTGTGATGTGACAGCGTGGAGGGAGTTTCTCTCCGTGTCTGACCCAGGAGTGTGTGATGGGACAGTGTGGATGGAGTTTCATTCTGTGTCTGACCCAGGAGTGTGTGATGGGACGGTGTGGAAGGAGATTCGCTCTGTGTCTGATCCAGGAGTGTGTAATGGGATGGTGTGGAGGGAGTTTCACTCTGTGTCTGACCCAGGAGTTTGTGATGGGACAGTGTGGAGGGAGTTTCATTCTGTGTCTGACCCAGGAGTGTGTGATGGGACTGTGTGGAAGGAGATTCACTCTGCGTCTCATCCAGGAGTGTGTGATGGGACAGTGCGGAGCGAGTCTCACTCTGTGTCTGACCCCGGGCGTGTGTGATGTGACAGCGTGGAGGGAATTTCTCTCTGTGTCTGACCCAGGAGTGTGTGATGGGACAGTGTGGAGGGAGTTTCATTCTGTGTCTGACCCGGGAGTGTGTGATGGGACTGTGTGGAAGGAGATTCATTCTGTGTCTGACCCAAGAGTGTGTGATGGGACAGTGTGGAGAGATTTTCGCTCTGTGTCTGACCCAGTAGTGTGTGATGAGACAGTGTGGAGGGAGTTTCATTCTGTTTCTGACCCAGGAGTGTGTGATGGGACGGTGTGGAAAGAGATTCACTCAGTGTCTGATCCAGGAGTGTGTGATGGGATGGTGTGGAGGGATATTCCCTCTGTGTCCTACCGTGAGAATGTGTGATGGGATGGTGTGGACTGAGTTTTGCTCTGACTGATCCAGGAGTGTGTGATCGGACAGTATGGAACGAGTTTTGCTGTGTGTCTGATCCAGGAGTGTGTGATGGGACAGTGTGGAGGGAGCATCACTCTATGTCTGATTCAGCAGTATGTGATGGGACAGCGTGAATGGAGTTTCGCTCCGTGTCTGATCCAGGAGTGTCTGATGGCACAGTGTGGATGGAGTTTCATTCTGTGTCTGACCCAGGAGTGTGTGATGAGACAGTATGGAGGAAGTTTCACTCTGTGTCTGATCCAGGAATGTGTGGTGGGACAGTGTGGAGGGAGTTTCATTCTGTGTCTGACCCAAGAGTGTGTGATGGGATAGTGTGGAGAGAGTTTCGCTCTGTGTCTGACCCAGTAGTGTGTGATGAGACAGTGTGGAGGGAGTTTCATTCTGTGTCTGACCCAGGAGTGTGTTGGTGGGACAGTGTGGAGGGAGTTTCACTCTGTGTCTGATCCAGCAGTGTGTGATGGGACACTGTGGAGGGAGTTTCATTCTGCGTCTGATCCAGAAGTTTGTGATGGGACAGTGTGGAGAGCGTTTCGCTCTGTGTCTGACCCAGGAGTGTGTGATGGGACGGTGTGGAGGGAGATTCCCTCTGTGTCTGATCCAGGAGTGTGTGATGGGATGGTGTGGAGGGAGTTTCACTGTGTGTCTGATGCAGGAGTGTGTGATGGGATGGTGTGGAGGGAGCTTCACTCTGTGCCCGACACTCGGAATGTGTAATGGGATGGTACAGAGGGAGATTCGCTCTGTGTCTGATCCAGGAATGTTTGATCGGACAGTGTGGAGGGAGTTTCATTCTGTGTCTGACCCAGGAGTGTGCGATGGGACAGTGTGGAGAGGGTTTCGCTCTGTGTCTGACCCAGGAGTGTGTTGATGGGACAGTATGGAGGGAGTTTCACTCTGTGTCTGACCCAGGAGTTTGTGATGGGATGGTGTGGAGGGAGATTCCCTCTGTGTCCTACCCTGGGAGTGTGTGATGGGATGGTGTGGAGGGAGTTTCATTCTGTTTCTGACACCGGGAGTGTGTGATGGGACAGCGTGGACGGAATCTCTCTCTGTGTCTGACCCAGGAGTGTGTGGTGGGACAGTGTGGAGGGAGTTTCATTCTGTGTCTGACCCAGGAGTGTGTGATGGGAATATGCGGAAGGAGTTTCACTCTGTGTCTGATACAGGAATGTGTGATGGGACGGTGTGGAGGGAGCTTCACTCGGTTTCTGAGCTTGGGAATGTGTGATGGGATGATGTGGAGGGAGATTCCCTCTGTGTCCGACCCTAGGAATGTGTGATGTGATGGTATGGAGCGAGTTTTGCTCTGTCTGATCCAGGAGTGTATGATGGGACAGTACAGTGGGAGTTTCATTCTGTTTCTGACCCCGGGAGTGTGTGATGGGACAGCGTCGAGGAAGTTTCTCTCTGTGTCTGATTCAGCAGTGTGTGATGGGAAGGTGTGGAGGGAGTTTCATTCTGTGTCTGAACCCAGGAGTGCGTGATGGGACAGTGTGGAGGGAGCTTTACTCTGTGTCTGACCTTGGGAATGTGTGATGGGTTGGTGTGGAGGGAATTTCACTCTGTGTCTGTTCCATGACTGCGTAATGGGACAGCGTAGAGGGTGAATCACTCTGAGTCTAACCCTGGGAATGTGTGATGGGATGGTGTGGAGGGAGTGTTGCACTGTCTGATCCAGGAGTGTATGATGGGACAGTGCGGAAGGAGTTTCACTCTGTTTCTGATCCAGGAATGTGTGATGGGACGGTGTGGAGGGAGCTTCACTCTGGGTCTGACCTTGGGAATGTGTGATGGGATGGTGTGGAGGAAGTTTTGCTCTGTCTGATTCAGGAGTGTGTGATCAGACACTGCGGAGCGAGTCTCACTCTGTGTCTGACCCCGGGAGTGTGTGATGTGACAGCGTGGAGGGAGTTTCTCTCCGTGTCTGACCCAGGAGTGTGTGATGGGACAGTGTGGATGGAGTTTCATTCTGTGTCTGACCCAGGAGTGTGTGATGGGACGGTGTGGAAGGAGATTCGCTCTGTGTCTGATCCAGGAGTGTGTAATGGGATGGTGTGGAGGAAGTTTCACTCTGTGTCTGATCCAGGAGTGTGTGATGGGATGGTGTGGAGGGAGATTCCCTCTGTGTCCTACCGTGGGAATGTGTGATGGAATGGTGTGGACTGAGTTTTGCTCTAACTGATCCAGGAGTGTGTGATCGGACAGTATGGAACGAGTTTTGCTGTGTGTCTGATCCAGGAGTGTGTGATGGGACAGTATGGAGGGAGCATCACTCTATGTCTGATTCAGCAGTATGTAATGGGACAGCGTGGATGGAGTTTCCCTTTGTGTCTGACCCCAGGAGTGTGTGATGGGACAGCGTGGAGGGAGTTTCTCTCTGTGTCGGACCCAGGAGTGTGTGATGGGACAGTGTGGAGGGAGTTTCATTCTGTGTCTGACTCAGGAGTGTGTGATGGTACAATGTGGAGGGAGTTTCATTCTGTGCCTGACCCAGGAGTGTGTTGATGGGACAGTATGGAGGAAGTTTCACTCTGTGTCTGATCCAGGAGTGTGTGGTGGGACAGTGTGGAGGGAGTTTCATTCTGTGTCTGACCCAAGAGTGTGTGATGGGACAGTGTGGAGAGAGTTTCATTCTGTGTCTGACCCAGGTGTGTGTTGATGGGACACTGTGGAGGGAGTTTCATTCTGTGTCTGAACACAGGAGTGCGTGATGGGACAGTGTGGAGGGAGCTTTACTCTGTGTCTGACTTTGGGAATGTGTGATGGGATGGTGTGGAGGGAGTTTCACTCTGTGTCTGACCCAGGAGTGCGTAATGGGACAGTGTAGAAGGTGATTCACTCTGAGTCTAACCCTGGGAATGTGTGATGGGATGGTGTGGAGCGAGTGTTGCACTGTCTGATCCAGGAGTGTATGATGGGACACTGCGGAAGGAGTTTCACTCTGTTTCTGATCCAGGAATGTGTGATGGGACGGTGTGGAGGGAGCTTCACTCTGGGTCTGACCTTGGGAATGTGTGATGGGATGGTCTGGAGGGAGTTTTGCTCTGTCTGATTCAGCAGTGTGTGATGGGACAGCGTGGAGGGAGTTTCGCTCTGTGTCTGATCGAGCAGTGTGTGATGGGACAGTGTGGAGGGAGGTTCATTCTGTGTCTGACCCAGGAGTGCGTGATGGGACAGTGTGGAAGGTGATCCACTCTATGTCTAACCATGGGAATGTGTGATGGGATGGTGTGGAGGGAGTTTTGGTCTGTCTTATTCAGGAGTGTGTGATGGGACAGTGTGGAGGGAGCATCACTCTGTGTCTGATTCAGAAGTGTGTGATGGGGACAGCGTGGAGAGAGTTTCGCTCTGTGTCTGATGGGACAGTGTGGAGGGAGTTTCACTCTGTGTCTGACCCTGGGAATGTGTGATGGGACGGTGTGGAGGGCGCTTCAATCTCTGTCTGACCCTGGGAATGTGTGACGGGATGGTGTGGAGGGAGAATCGCTCTGTATCTGATCATGGAGTGTGTGATCGGACAGTGCGGAGGGAGTTTCACTCTGTGTCTAACCCAGGAGTGCGTGATGGGACAGTCTGGAGGGTGATTCACTCTGTGTCTAACCATGGGAATGTGTGATGGGATGGTGTGGAGGGAGTTTTGGTCTGTCTGATTCAGGAGTGAGTGATGGGACAGTGTGGAGGGAGCATCACTCTGTGTCTGATTCAGCAGTGTGTGATGGGACGGCGTGGAGGGTGTTTCGCTCTGTGTCTGATCGAGGAGTGTGTGATGGGACAGTCTGGAGGGAGTTTCATTCTGTGTCTGACCCAGGAGTGTGTGATGGGACATTGTGGAGGGAGGTTCATTCTGTGTCTGACCCAGGAGTATGTGATGGGACAGTGTGGAGGGGAGTTTCACTCTGTGTCTGACCCTGGGACTGTGTGATGGGATGGTGTGGAAGGAGAATCGCTCTGTGTCTGATCATGGAGTGTGTGATCGGACAGTGCGGAGGGCGTTTCACTCTGTGTCTGACCCCATGAGTGTGAGATGGGACGGTGTGGAGGGAGATTCACTCTGTGTCTGACCCTGGAAGTGTGTGATGGGACGGTGTGGAGGGAGCTTCAATCTGTGTCTGACCCTTTTTTTTTTTTTTTTAAACAAAATTCTTTATTACAAATGTCGGTGCTATACAATATTTACAAACCCAGTGAATAACACATTTACTACACTACAAAACAGACAATACATGTTAAACCAATATATTGCCATCCTCGTCAATGATGGCATTTACACCCCGCGGAGCCCAACGGTCCCGGAACATCTCGACGGTCGCCGTGGACTGTGCGTATTCCTTTTCAATGTTCACCCGGGCTCGAACATACCCCCGAAACATAGCCAGGCAGTCCGCCCGGGGAGAACCTCCTGCCACCCTTTTCCAGGAGCTACGGATGGCAATTTTCGCCAGCCCCAGGAGCAAGTTGACAAGGACATCCTCATCCCTCTGTGCCCCCCTCCTTACTGGATGACCATATATGAATAGGGTGGGACTGAAATGCAACCAGAAGGCGAGAAGCAGCCCACGCAAATACGCGAAAAGGGGCTGCAGCCTCACACACTCCACGTACATATGGTACACGGTCTCCTCCAGCCCGCAGAAGTGACACGCGGCTGGGAGATCCGTGTACAAACTAAAGAACTTATTGCAGGGCACCGCTTTATGCAGCACCCTCCAGCCGAGATCCCCAAGGTGCATGGGAAGGACTCCCTTGTAGAGGGACTTCCACTGGGGACCCCCCTCACCTCCAGGTGGAAAGACCGACCGCCATGGCGTGTCGGGACGGTGGACAAATGCTAGGAAGTGGAGGGTGTGGAGCAGCAGCCCATAAAGGTACCTCCTGCCTGCATCCCTAAATGGGATTGTGGGTGTTGATGAAAGACGGCTCAAGGATTCGTCTCTCGGGTAAGGCTGCGGGGCCTGGGCCCGACGAGCAGCTCAGCCCGAGTCGTTCCACACACCTGAGCCGCACTGACATCCGTTGAGACAGGGCAAGGGTCGGCCAGGACCCCGCCCTCTGCCAGAGGAGGGGATTCCCGGCCTGAGGCAACCATGTTCCAGACTCTCAGTAGGTCCTGAGAGAAGCCGGGCAGCCTCTGCAAAGCAGCACGGCTGACGCCCGCCGGTGGTAGCTGCATATCTTCGGCAAGACAGCAGCCCCTCCGGAGGAAGAAAGTCGCCAACACGTGCCACCTGGGGAGGGTGCTCGGCGTACAGGAATCTCTGCAGCGTCCTGAGGCGGAGAGCCGCCAGTCGTGTGCGTACACACACCAGCGACTGTCCGCCCCTCTCCTTCTGGAGACTCAGAACCGCTGCAGAGACCCAGTGCTTCCTGTTTCCCCAGAAGAAGTCCACTAGCTTCCTCTGCATTCTTGCGACAAAAGGGGCAGGGGGGGGGGCCAAGGTGACCATTCCGGTACCACAACATGGAGGCCACCAGCTGGTTTATGACCACCACCCTGCCTCGATAGGAAAGCACCCTGAGAAGGCCTGACCAGCGCCCTAGCCGGGCCATGACCTTTGTCTCCAGGTCCTGCCAGTTCGCCAGCCAGGTCTCCCCAGAAGGACTCAGGTAGACTCCCAGATAGAGAAGACGTCTGGTGCTCCACTCAAAAGCGTCTCATCTCCTCCGGCAGGGAGTCCACCCTGCCACTGGCCTACTAAGAGTCCGGAACATTTCGCCCAGTTGATCCTGGCGGAGGATGCCGCCGAGAAAACATCTTGGCACTCGCGCATCCTCCGCAGGTCACAGGGGTCTGTCATCATGAGGAGTACGTCATCGGCGTAGGCCGAGAGGACGACCCCCATGTCCGGTTCGCGCAGAACCAGACCTGTCAGCCTTCGCCGAAGAAGGCCGAGGAATGGCTCGACACAGATCGCATACAGTTGACCGGACATGGGGCACCCTTGATGCACTCCTCTTCGGAAGTGGATAGGTCCTGTCAATGATCCATTAATTTTAACTAGGCACTCTGCGGGCAGAGTACAGGAGCCGAACTCGGGCCACAAAGTGTGGTCCGAGCCCAAAAGCCTGCAGGGTGCCCCACCAGGAAACTGTGGTCACCCGGTCAAAAGCCTTCTCCTGGTCAAGAGAAAGAAACGCTGCCGGGGTCCCAGTCTCCTGGAGTAGGTGGAATCAGGTCCCGTACTAGGTGGACATTGTCCTGGATGGAGCGGCCCGGGACTGTATAAGATTGGTCAGGATGGACCACCTGTCCAATTACCGAACCCAGACGGTTGGCCATTGCCCCGGGCGAAGATCTTGTAGTCCACGCACCAAGAGGGAGACCGGCCGCCAGTTCTTTAGCAGGCGGAGGTCTCCCTTCTTGGGCAGTAGGACCCACAACAGCTCTCCGCCATGAGAGGGGCATTTCTCCGGTGGCTAGGCTCTCCCCTAGGACAAGGCTGTAATCATCCCCAGGACATCCAAAAAGCCTGATAAAACTCAACACTCAGTCCATCCAAAACCAGGGGACTTGCCCCTCCGGAGTTGCCGAAGGGCAGTGGACAGCTCCTCCGAGTCAGGGGGGCATCCAGACGCACTGCGTCCTCTGGCTGACCTTCGGCAAATCCTCCCAGACCTCATTACACGCCTCCGCATTTGACGGATCAGGCCCAGAATAAGGACCGATAGAATGAACGGACCTCGTTGTTAATTCCATCAGGGTCCGTGATGGAGGAGCCATCGGCAGCCAGCAGGCTCCACTAGCTGCTTTTGAACTCCCCGCCACCTTTCCAACGAGTAGAAGAAGGGTGAGCCACGGTCCAAATCCTGCAGCATCTGGATCCGTGACCTCACGTACGCACCTCGGGACTGCTGGAGCTGCAGGTTCCTTAGTGCGTCCTTCTTCTCCTGGTATTCCTGCCACAGCTGTTGGTCTCCAGCGGTCGGACCGAGGCGGGATTCCAGGTCAAGCAACGCTCTCTCAAGCCGCTCAACCTCAGAGCTCCGCCTCTTTGTCGACCCCCTAGTGTACTCCCGACATAAAAACCGGATGTGGGCTTTGCCCACATCCCACCATAGCCGTAGGGAGCAGAAATCTCTCCGCCTCTCCTTCCAGGAGACCCAGAAAGCTCGGAACGAATCCCGGAATCGGCTGTCCTCCAGCAGCCGGTTGTTAAAATGCCAGTACCCGGATCCCACCCGAGGGTGTAGTGGAATAAATTCCACCCACACAAGGTGATGATCCGAGCACGACACCGGCCGCATGGAGGACGCCGACACGCGGGAGACGTAGGCCCGAGAGATGTAAATGCGGTCTATCCTGGAACCCCCCTCTCTAGACCTTCTCGAGAAGGCGCTAGAGTTGGGGTGAAGATTCCGCCAGCTGTCCACCAAGTCAAAGGAGCCGACTAGCTCCTTTAACTTTTTTGCCGATGCTGGGTCGCGTTGGAGGCCCGAACGGTCCTCCGCCTCGAGGGTACAATTGAAATCTCCCCCGAGGATGACGCAATCCCCAGGATCGATGGAGCTCAGCAGGGTGGACAGCTGGCAGAATAGGCGCGTCTGCATCACACCGCGCCTGGGAGCATACACATTGATAAAATGCAATGGTACGCCATCCAGGCGCACAACCAGGTGGAGCAGACGGCCGGGCACAACGTCCTGGACTCTTTCAATTACTGGCTGGAAGGTCGGGGCCAACAGGATCGCCACCCCGCTAGAAATGGAGCTGAGGTGGCTCATGTAGACCCCGCCCCGCCACTCCAGGAGCCAAGCAGACTCGTCCCCAGGGATGGTATGGGTTTCCTGCAGGAAACTCACCGTATACCGCCCATCCCTGAGGGCTGAGAGATTGTTATGCCTGCGAAGAGGACCCCTGCTGCCGTTTACGTTGAGACTAGCTATGGTAAGCTTCATGGCGGGAGCACACTAGGGCTCAGCAGCTGTGCCCCATTTCGGTGAGAGCGGAGGCGCCCTCCACCACACTGTCCGGAAAGAAAGCAAGGTTACTTTTTGCCTTCCGGGCTCGAGCGGTACCAGCGACACCCTGTGACCCACCATCCCCCGTAGGAGCGAGGCTGCTTCTCCCTCTAATGTCCCTTACTAGGTCATCTAGGAAAGATTTTAGTTGCCGTCTGTCGTTCCCCGCCACCGCATTCCTCTTTCCCTTTCCCTTTCGTCCGAGGATGACTCGCAGGGACCTCACCAGCCTCGGCATGCTGGGCCAGCGTAGCGAGGCTAGTTGAGGCCGGTGCTTGGCACCCTCAGAGGTAAGAATGAAATGCTTAATTTCCTCTACAGGTATCAATGGGGACTTCTCAGGAGGGGTGAGGATGTCCATTATTTCACTATCGAAAGAGTCCCCCTCCAACCCGTCACTGCAGACAGAATCCCCATCGGCCTCCCCGCATGTTCCAAAAGATGGCTGCGCTTGTGACCCATACCGCGCAGCGGGCACCTCGCTCTTACCTGCCCGCTCCACCGTCGCATCAGCCTCATCCACATTTGCGACAGTGGAGGGACAATCCCCAGGGACTCCCTGCAAGACATTAATTGCTGGGGTCGACGTGCACAGAAAACCGCCCTCCCCAGGGGGCAGGCATAGAGGGGAACCCGGCACCTTTGGTCCAAGGGATTCACAAGCAGCCTGGTGCTGAGAATGAGAGAGCTTTGTCTCGTCTCCTCTTACATTATTTGGTACACTGGCCTCCAGAGAGGGCGCTGACTTGTAGGTCCTGGGTGGAGGCCTCCAGGGCTGCCTCATTTGTGCAAACAGGGCTATCACAAGCTATTTGCACAACCACACCATCTTCCCCAGGACTGGTGGCAACATTTGGGGACTCAGGTTTAGAACCAACCCCTACCCGGATTCCCACCCCTTCCTGGGACTCCTCCGCATCTACATCCCCTGCCCTCTTGCGGGAACGTTCCCTTCTCCTCTTCACACCGGAGGAGCACACAGGTGCAGGCTTCACCGATGGGGCGGCGCTCTCTGTTTCCATCGCCCCGTCTGCTTGCGCACCTCCCCGAGCCCCACGCTCCACTTCAGGCGAAATGGGCGTGAGCTCTGCAGCCTCAAAGGCCCGCTTCTTACTGTGTTTGGATTTCCCCTTTGCCTTCTTACTCCGCACAGACTCCACCCCGTCCCCCACCTGAACCACAGGGAGAGGAGCAGGGACCGACCCAACCGTAGGGGCAGGGGCAGGGGCAGGGTGAGGGGCTGGGGCAGGATCACGGGCGGGGGCAGGGTCAGATGCAGGCGCAGACGCACGCGCAGGAGTAGGATCAGGGGCAGAGGTAGCTGGGGCACTGGTGCCCGAAATGGGCTCCCTCGGGTTCCGGGCGGCAGGACAGTCCCTCCGAAAGTGCCCCACCCCCCTGCACGCATGGCACCGCGGGCGCTCGGAGCTCCAGTACACCTGATAATCCACTCCCTCATGCCGGACAGTAAACCGGCCCTCAACATCGTCCTCCCTTTCCAGCTGCATGCATACCTGACGCCGGAAAGAGATTACGGTGCGGAGGGTGCGTCTCTTAAATTTGTGTCGGATGGCAGTGATCTCCGACCTTACTTGCCCTAAACGGGCCAGTGGGGGTAGCAAGTCCTCATTTGGAATGAAAGGCTTAACATGCCCAAGCACGATACGTTGCGTGGGGGCCGTCACCAGCTCCATGGGTAAAAAGATGTTGTCTACCGTGACTCCCCTCTTTAGGGCCCGGTGCACTAGCTCTTCATTCGCCAGATAAAACACCGCCTTTCCGAACTCCTTCTCGGTGGCCAGAATACCACCTTTCCCAACAAGGTCCTCCATTGCCTCCGTACACTTTTCTAGTGTCATTCCAGGGCGCAAAATACATTGCACCCCACGTTCCACCTTCACCGACCGAAAAAGGGCGTTGCCCGAGGCCGGGGAGGCAGCCGCCCTTGCGTAACTCCCCGAAGGCCCGCGACTCCCTGGAGACCGGTCCGGCATGCTGGCGCTCTTTCCAGTCCGAGAATCCTACAGCGGTGCCGGTTAGAAGTCCTGGAACGAGTCGAATAACTGGCCGGGAAAGTTTGCAGTCGACAGTTCCTCGCTGGCTCGACGCCAGGAAAGGCTCCGTCGGACTTGCAGAGACCCAGGCCGGGAGAGGCCGAAACGTCCTTCCAGATGCTCCGGCACCAACACCGGACGAAAATCAGGAAAACAATGGAGGAGGAACGTTGCCCCGCTGTCAATGGGGGGGAACGACGGCGTTTGCCTCCGGTTTTGGAGCGAACCGGCTTCCTGGCGAGTTGCCAGCGGCCGCAGCTGGGAGCTACGCAGTTAGCAGCCGCCAACAAACTCAGTCCAAACCGGCAGTAAAACTCCACACCGAGCTTCCCCACCAGCGCCGTCACTCACTCAGTTGTCGAAGAGACTTTTAGAGCCACCTCCAAAGTATTCCACGAACTTTATCCAGTAGTTTTGCCTCGATTTCTCCCAGCTCAGTCAGCACAGCTCCTCTCTGTGTCTGACCCCGGGAGTGTGTGATGGGACGGTGTGGAGGGAGTTTCGCTCTGTGTCTGATCCAGGAGTGTGTGATGGGACAGTGTGGAGGGAGATACACTCTGTATCCGTTCCTGGAGTGTGTGATGGGATGGTGTGGAGGGAGTTTCACTCTGTGTCTGATCCAGGAGTGTGTGATGGGACGGTGTGG
Organism: Mobula birostris; assembly: GCF_030028105.1. NCBI lineage: Eukaryota > Metazoa > Chordata > Chondrichthyes > Myliobatiformes > Myliobatidae > Mobula > Mobula birostris. The sequence continues at coordinate 99,095,003 of NC_092374.1, forward strand.
GAGGGAGCTTCACTCTTCGTCTGACACTGGGAGTGTGTGATGGGACAGTGTGGAGGGAGTTTCTCTCTGTGTCTGATTCAGCAGTGTGTGATGGGACAGCGTGGAGGGAGTTTCTCTCTGTGTCTGACCCAGGAGTGTGCGAAGGGGCAGTGTGGAGGGAGTTTCATTCTGTGTCTGACCCAGGAGTGTGTGATGGGATGGTGTGGAGGGAGTTTCAATCTGTGTCTGATCCAGGAGTGTGTGATAGGATGGTGTGGAGGTAGATTCACTCTATGTCTAACCCTGGGAATGTGTGATGGGATGGTGTGGAGTGAGTTTTGCTCTGTCTGATCCCGGAGTGTGTGATGGGAAAGTGTGGAGGGAGTTTCATTCCGTGTCTGACCCCAGGAGCGTGTGATGGGACAGTGCAGAAGGAGTTTCACTCTGTGTCTGACCCAGGAATGTGTGTTGGGACGGTGTGGAGGGAGATTCGCTCTGTGTCTGACACTGGAAGTGTGTGATGGGACAGTGTGGAGGGAGTTTCTCTCTGTTTCTGATTCAGCAGTGTGTGATGGGACAGCGTGGAGGGAGTTTCTCTCTGTGTCTGACCCAGGAGTGTGTGATGGGGCAGTGTGGTGGGAGTTTCATTCTGTGTCTGACCCAGGAGTGTGTGATGGGACAGTGTGGAGGGAGTTTCATTCTCTGTCTGCCCCAGGAGTGTGTGATGGGACGGTGTGGAGTGAGATCCGCTTTGTTTCTGATCCAGGAGTGTGTGATGGGATGGTGTGGAGGGAGTTTCACTCTGTGTCTGATCCAGGAGTGTGTGATAGGATGGTGTGGAGGTAGATTCACTCTGTGTCTAACCCTGGGAATGCGTGATGGGATGTTGTGGAGGGAGTTTTGCTCTGTCTGATCCCAGAGTGTGTGATGGGAAAGTGCGGAGGGAGTTTCATTCTGTGTCTGACCCCAGGAGCGTGTGATGGGACAGTGCGGAAGGAATTTCACTCTGTGTCTGATCGAGGAATGTGTGATGGGACGGTGTGGAGGGAGATTCGCTCTGTGTCTGATCCAGGAGTGTGTGATCGGACAGTGCGAAGGGAGTTTCACTCTGTGTCTGACCCTGGGAGTGTTTGATGGGACAGCATGGGGGGAGTTTCTGTCTGTGTCTGACCCAGGACTGTGTGATGGGATAGTGTGGAGGGAGTTTCATTCTGTGTCTGACCCAGGAGTGTGTGATGGGACAGTGTGGAGGGAGTTTCATTCTTTGTCTGACCCAGGAGTGTGTGATGGGACAGTGTGGAAGGAGTTTAGCTCTGTGTCTGACCCTGGGAATGTGTGATGGGACTGTTTGTGGGGAGTTTCACTCTGTGTCTGATCAAGGAGTGTGTGATAGGATGGTGTGGAGGTAGATTCACTCTGTGTCTAACCCTGGGAATGTGTGATGGGATGGTGTGGAGGGAGTTTTGCTCTCTCTGATCCCAGAGTGTGTGATGGGAAAGTGCGGAGGGAGTTTCATTCTGTGTCTGACCCCAGGAGCCTGTGATGGGACAGTGCAGAAGGAGTTTCACTCTGTGTCTGATCGAGGAATGTGTGATGGGACGGTGTGGAGGAAGATTCGCTCTGTGTCTGATCGGGAGTGTGTGATCGGACAGTGTGAAGGGAGTTTCACTCTGTGTCTGATCCAGGAGTGTGTGAAGGGACAGTGTGGAGGGAGCTTCACTCTGTGTCTGACCCTGGGAGTGTGTGATGGGACGGTGTGGAGAGAGTTTCACTCTGTGTCTGACCTTCGGAGTGTGTGATGGGACAGTGTAGAGAGAGCTTCGCTCTGTGTCTGACCCAGAAATGTGTGTTGGGACGGTGTGGAGGGAGATTCGCTCTATGTCTGACACTGGAGGTGTGTGATGGGACAGTGTGGAGGGAGTTTCTCTCTGTGTCTGATTTAGCAGTGTGTGATGGGACTGTATGGAGGGAGTTTCTCTCTGTGTCTGACCCAGGAGTGTGTGATGGGGCAGTGTGGAGGGAGTTTCATTCTGTGTCTGACCCAGGAGTGTGTGATGGGACAGTGCGGAGGGAGTTTCATTCTCTGTCTGCCCCAGGAGTGTGTGATGGGACGGTGTGGAGGGAGATTTGCTTTGTATCTGATCCAGGAGTGTGTGATGGGATGGTGTGGGGGGAGTTTCACTCTGTGTCTGATCCAGGAGTGTGTGATAGGATGGTGTGGAGGTCGATTCACTCTGTGTCTAACCCTGGGAATGTGTGATGGGATGGTGTGGAGGGAGTTTTGCTCTGTCTGATCCCGGAGTGTGTGATGGGAAAGTGCGGAAGGAATTTCACTCTGTGTCTGATCGAGGAATGTGTGATGGGACGGTGTGGAGGGAGATTCGCTCTGTGTCTGATCCAGGAGTGTGTGATCGGACAGTGCGAAGGGAGATTCACTCTGTGTCTGACCCCGGGAGTGTGTGATGGGACAGCATGGGGGGAGTTTCTGTCTGTGTCTGACCCAGGACTGTGTGATGGGGTAGTGTGGAGGGAGTTTCATTCTGTGTCTGACCCAGGAGTGTGTGATGGGACTGTGTGGAGGGAGTTTCATTCTGTGTCTGACCCAGGAGTGTGTGATGGGACGGTGTGGAGGGAGTTATGCTCTGTGTCTGATCCCAGGAGTGTGTGATGGGAGAGTGTGGAGGGAGTTTTGCTCTGTGTCTGACCCTGGGAATGTGTGATGGGGCTGTTTGTGGGGAGTTTCACTCTGTGTCTGACCCTGGGAGTGTGTGATGGGATGGTTTGGAGGGAGCTTCACTCTGTGTCTGACCTTGGGAATGTGTGATGGGATGGTGTGGAGGGAGATTCACTCTGTGTCTGACCCCAGGAGTGTGTGATAGGAAAGTGTGGAAGGAGCTTCACTGTGTGTCTTATCCCGGGAGTGTGTGATGGGACGGTGTGGAGGGTGTTTCTGATCCAGCAGTGTGAGATGGAACGTTGTGGAGGGAGTTTCACTCTGTGTCTGACCCTGAGAGTGTGTGATGGGATGGTGTGGAGGGAGATTCGCTCTGTGTCAGATCCAGGAGTGTGTGATCGGACAGTGCGGAGGGAGTTTCATTCTGTGTCTGACCCAGGAGTGTGTGATGGGATGGTGTGGAGGGAGATTCACTCTGTGTCTGATCCAGGAGTCTGTGATGGGATGGTGTGGATGGAGGTACACTCTCTGTCTTGCCCCGGGAGTGTGTGATGGGACAGTGTGGAGGGAGATTCACTCTGTGTCTGACCCCAGGAGTGTGTGATGGGAAAGTGTGGAAGGAGCTTCACTGTGTGTCTTATCCCGGGAGTGTGTGATGGGACGGTGTGGAGGGAGTTTCACTCTGTGTCTGACCCTGGGAATGTGTGATTGGATGGTGTGGAGGGAGATTTGCTCTGTGTCTGATCCAGGAGTGTGTGATCGGACAGTGCGGAGAGAGTTTCATTCTGTGTCTGACCCAGGAGTGTTTGATGGGACAGTGTAGAGAGAGTTTCGCTCTGTGTCTGACCCAGGAGTGTGTGATGGGATGGTGTGGAGAGAGTTTCGCTCTGTGTGGATCCAGGAGTGTGTGATGGTTCGGTGTGGAGGGAGATACACTCTGTATCTGATCCAGGAGTGTGTGATGGGACAGTGTGTAGAGAGGTTCGCTCTGTGTCTCATCCAGGAGTGTGTGATGGGACGGTGTGGAGGTAGATTCACTCTGTGTCTGACCCTGGGAATGTGTGACGGGATGGTGTGGAGGGAGTTTTGCTCTGTCTGATCCCGGAGTGTGTGATGGGAAAGTGCGGAGGGAGTTTCATTCTGTGTCTGACCCCAGGAGCGTGTGATGGGACAGTGCAGAAGGAGTTTCACTCTGTGTCTGATCGAGGAATGTGTGATGGGATGGTGTGGAGGGAGATTCACTCTGTGTCTGATCCAGGAGTGTGTGATCGGACAGTGTGGAGGGAGTTTCATTCTGTGTCTGACCCAAGAGGGTGTGATGGGACAGTGTGGAGGGAGTTTCATTCTGTGTCTGACCCAGGAGTGTGTGATGGGACAGTGCGGAGGGAGTTTCATTCTCTGTCTGCCCCAGGAGTGTGTGATGGGACGGTGTGGAGGGAGATTTGCTTTGTATCTGATCCAGGAGTGTGTGATGGGATGGTGTGGGGGGAGTTTCACTCTGTGTCTGATCCAGGAGTGTGTGATAGGATGGTGTGGAGGTCGATTCACTCTGTGTCTAACCCTGGGAATGTGTGATGGGATGGTGTGGAGGGAGTTTTGCTCTGTCTGATCCCGGAGTGTGTGATGGGAAAGTGCGGAAGGAATTTCACTCTGTGTCTGATCGAGGAATGTGTGATGGGACGGTGTGGAGGGAGATTCGCTCTGTGTCTGATCCAGGAGTGTGTGATCGGACAGTGCGAAGGGAGATTCACTCTGTGTCTGACCCCGGGAGTGTGCGATGGGACAGCATGGGGGGAGTTTCTGTCTGTGTCTGACCCAGGACTGTGTGATGGGGTCGTGTGGAGGGAGTTTCATTCTGTGTCTGACCCAGGAGTGTGTGATGGGACTGTGTGGAGGGAGTTTCATTCTGTGTCTGACCCAGGAGTGTGTGATGGGACGGTGTGGAGGGAGTTATGCTCTGTGTCTGATCCCAGGAGTGTGTGATGGGAGAGTGTGGAGGGAGTTTTGCTCTGTGTCTGACCCTGGGAATGTGTGATGGGGCTGTTTGTGGGGAGTTTCACTCTGTGTCTGACCCCGGGAGTGTGTGATGGGATGGTTTGGAGGGAGCTTCACTCTGTGTCTGACCCAGGAGTGTGTGATGGGATGGTGTGGAGGGAGATTCACTCTGTGTCTGATCCAGGAGTCTGTGATGGGACGGTGTGGAGGGAGATACACTCTCTGTCTTGCCCCGGGAGTGTGTGATGGGACAGTGTCGAGGGAGATTCACTCTGTGTCTGACCCCAGGAGTGTGTGATAGGAAAGTGTGGAAGGAGCTTCACTGTGTGTCTTATCCCGGGAGTGTGTGATGGGACGGTGTGGAGGGTGTTTCTGATCCAGCAGTGTGAGATGGAACGTTGTGGAGGGAGTTTCACTCTGTGTCTGACCCTGAGAGTGTGTGATGGGATGGTGTGGAGGGAGATTCGCTCTGTGTCAGATCCAGGAGTGTGTGATCGGACAGTGCGGAGGGAGTTTCATTCTGTGTCTGACCCAGGAGTGTGTGATGGGATGGTGTGGAGGGAGATTCACTCTGTGTCTGATCCAGGAGTCTGTGATGGGATGGTGTGGATGGAGGTACACTCTCTGTCTTGCCCCGGGAGTGTGTGATGGGACAGTGTGGAGGGAGATTCACTCTGTGTCTGACCCCAGGAGTGTGTGATGGGAAAGTGTGGAAGGAGCTTCACTGTGTGTCTTATCCCGGGAGTGTGTGATGGGACAGTGTGGAGGGTGTTTCTGATCCAGCAGTGTGAGATGGAACGTTGTGGAGGGAGTTTCACTCTGTGTCTGACCCTGAGAGTGTGTGATGGGATGGTGTGGAGGGAGATTCGCTCTGTGTCAGATCCAGGAGTGTGTGATCGGACAGTGCGGAGGGAGTTTCATTCTGTGTCTGATCCAGGAGTCTGTGATGGGATGGTGTGGATGGAGGTACACTCTCTGTCTTGCCCCGGGAGTGTGTGATGGGACAGTGTGGAGGGAGATTCACTCTGTGTCTGACCCCAGGAGTGTGTGATGGGAAAGTGTGGAAGGAGCTTCACTGTGTGTCTTATCCCGGGAGTGTGTGATGGGACAGTGTGGAGGGTGTTTCTGATCCAGCAGTGTGAGATGGAACGTTGTGGAGGGAGTTTTACTCTGTGTCTGACCCTGAGAGTGTGTGATGGGATGGTGTGGAGGGAGATTCGCTCTGTGTCAGATCCAGGAGTGTGTGATCGGACAGTGCGGAGGGAGTTTCATTCTGTGTCTGACCCAGGAGTGTGTGATGGGATGGTGTGGAGGGAGATTCACTCTGTGTCTGATCCAGGAGTCTGTGATGGGATGGTGTGGATGGAGGTACACTCTCTGTCTTGCCCCGGGAGTGTGTGATGGGACAGTGTGGAGGGAGATTCACTCTGTGTCTGACCCCAGGAGTGTGTGATGGGAAAGTGTGGAAGGAGCTTCACTGTGTGTCTTATCCCGGGAGTGTGTGATGGGACGGTGTGGAGGGAGTTTCACTCTGTGTCTGACCCTGGGAATGTGTGATTGGATGGTGTGGAGGGAGATTTGCTCTGTGTCTGATCCAGGAGTGTGTGATCGGACAGTGCGGAGGGAGTTTCATTCTGTGTCTGACCCAGGAGTGTTTGATGGGACAGTGTAGAGAGAGTTTCGCTCTGTGTCTGACCCAGGAGTGTGTGATGGAATGGTGTGGAGAGAGTTTCGCTCTGTGTGGATCCAGGAGTGTGTGATGGTTCGGTGTGGAGGGAGATACACTCTGTATCTGATCCAGGAGTGTGTGATGGGACAGTGTGTAGAGAGGTTCGCTCTGTGTCTCATCCAGGAGTGTGTGATGGGACGGTGTGGAGGTAGATTCACTCTGTGTCTGACCCTGGGAATGTGTGACGGGATGGTGTGGAGGGAGTTTTGCTCTGTCTGATCCCGGAGTGTGTGATGGGAAAGTGCGGAGGGAGTTTCATTCTGTGTCTGACCCCAGGAGCGTGTGATGGGACAGTGCAGAAGGAGTTTCACTCTGTGTCTGATCGAGGAATGTGTGATGGGATGGTGTGGAGGGAGATTCACTCTGTGTCTGATCCAGGAGTGTGTGATCGGACAGTGTGGAGGGAGTTTCATTCTGTGTCTGACCCAAGAGGGTGTGATGGGACAGTGTGGAGGGAGTTTCATTCTGTGTCTGACCCAGGAGTGTGTGATGGGACAGTGTGGAGGGAGTTTCACTCTGTGTCTGATCCAGGGGTGTGTGATGGGTCGGAGTGTCTGTGAGAATAAACCTGCTTCTAATTCTGAGACAGGCATGTCACCCAGCGATGGGTTCCTGCAGCTTTACTTTGGGCACCTCACCCCTCTACCACACAGTACGTGAGGACAGGACCAGCAGAACTGGTGGGGAAGTACTGCTGCCAGCTCTGGGTTCATGGAGAAGCAGTTATGATCAGTGGGAATCGAATGTTCCCCATTGATCCAAATTCTCAGCCCTGCGCTGAGACTTATCAGTCAATGAAGTATTACCCTGGACACATATCCTCTGTCCCCTGACTCTCCTCTTCCCCTTCTCCCTTCTGTGATTCCTCTGTCCCTCTCCCCCTCCACTCCCCTCCCCTTCCCTCTCCCTCCCTCACCTTCTCACCCTCGCACCTCTCCGTCTCACCCTCTTTCAGTCCCTCTCCAATCCCCTTCCCTCTCTCCCTTCCTCCCCCCTCTCCACCCCTTCCTCCCCCCTCTCCACCCCTTCCTCCCCCTTCATCCACTGCCTCTCCTCTGCATCCCCCTCTCTCCCCCCTTCTCTATCCTCCCTCCCTCTCCATCTCCCTCCCCGTCCTTCTCCCCTCCCTCTCCTCTTGCTGTCCCCATCCCTCCCCTCACCCTCTCCCTCCCCCTCCCATCTCCCTCTCTAACCTCTACCCCTTCCCTCTCCACCCTTAACTCTCTTCTTCCCATCTTTCCCTCTCTCCCTCTCCCCAGCCCTCACCATTTCCAGCCTTTCCCTCCCCTCTACACCCCCTCTCCCCTCCCTCTCCTCTCCCCCACCCTCTCTTCTTGCTCTCCATCGCCCTTCCCTTCTCCCTCTCCCACCACCTCCTCTTCCTCTTCTCCTTCCTCCCTCGTCCCCCCCTCCCCTCTCCATCCCCACACCACTCCCGCCCACGCTTCTGCCTTTCACCCCACCCTCTCTCTCTGTCGACTGCCCATTTACAACCCCTCCCCTCACCCTCTCCCTCCTCCCTACCCCTCCCTCTCACTCCCCATTCCTGTATTCCCCCTCCCTCCCTTCTCACTCTCCACTCCCTCTCACTCCGTCCTTCCTCCTCCCACCCTCTCCCTCTCCCTCCTCCCTCGTCCTTCCACCCTCCATCTCCCCTCTCTCCCTCCCCTCTCCACCCCTCCCTCTTCATTCTCCATCCTCCCTCTCTTCCTCCTCTCTCCCCCCTCCCTCGCCCGTCCCCTCTCCGTTCTCCTTCCCCGCTCCATTCCCCTCTCTCCCTCCCTTTTTCATCTCCCCCTCTCCCCACTCTCCCTCTTTCTCTCCTGTCCCACTCCCCTCCCTCCGTTCTCCGTCTCCCCTTCACCCTTCTCACCTCCCTCCCCTTCCCTCCCCTCTCCCTCTGCCCTCACTCCCTCCCCACTCCCACTCACTTTTTCCCTTCCCTCCATCTCTCCCTCCTCCTCCCTCTCCCGCACTCCCTCCCCTCCGGATACACCGGCTTCCTTTAGCGAGCTGCTCACCGCAAATTTGTTTCATTTTCACGAGGCGCGGAGAAAGCGGAGAGCGACTCGGGTCCAGGTGTCAAGGGTCAGGCCTCCCCCCACTTGGTAAGCGCTCTCTGGTAACTTTCTCTCGTTTAAATCCGTGCAGGTCTCCAACGCCTCGATTTAGAGTTTATTCCTAGAGCGAGGGGCCGAACGGACTCCTATACTGAGGAAGTGTGTGTGTGTGTGTGTGTCTCTGCCGCCTTAACCCCCTGTCCGCGGTCTCTCCCCTTCCCCCTGCTCCCGCCGTGGATTATAGCGCTCGGGTTGGAAGGCGATATTCAGTTAACCGTTTGCTGCGGCTGGAGAGACCCAAAACGCAGCTGCCCTCGCCCCTCCCTTCCTCTTTCTCACTCGTGGTTTAATGTGGAGACGGGGGCCGGAGGTGTAAATATCCCCCACCTCTCGCGGAGCTGTGGGTCCCGAAGCCGACCGCTCTACCTGTTGGCCGTCCCCAGCCCGTGGAGCCGTTGTCCGGGGCAGACTCCGGCGGCCTGTTGCTAACTCGGCGGATCAGATGTTGGGTTGCTGCAGTCTCCGAGCCCCAGCTCCTGGACACACGGGTTGCTACGCAACGGGGAGACATTTGACCAGTTTGGGCTGTACGAGCTCCGTGCCACAGCAATACCTCCCACCCATCTCTCTTCCCCACTCTGCAAATAATCCCCCACCCTACCCCACACACGTCTTGCTTTGCTGCCATGCGCGGTCCATAAAACTATAAGACATTAGGAGCGGAATTAGGCCAGTCAGTTCATTGAGTCTGTCCTGCTATTCCACCACGGCTGATTCATTATCCCTCTCAACCCCATTCTCCTGCCTTCTTGTAACATTTGACACCCTCACTAATCAAGAACCTATCAAATATACCCAATGATTCACAGCCGTCTCTGGCAATGAATTACACAGATTCATAATCTTCTGCTTAAAGAAATTGCTCCTCATCTGTTCTCATGGGAAACCCTTCTTGTTCTGAGGCTGTGCCATCTGGTCCGAGACTCTCCCACTGTGGAAACATCCTTTCCACTGTGACTCTCTTTCAGCCTTCCAATCTTCAATGTGATTCCTATGCCCACTCCCTCCCACGGCAACTGCGCTGCAAGAAAATCTGATTTTATGTCCCTGCCTCTCACCACTGTGCATGATGGGATCCTTTCTTATCTAGTCTGTCTAAATTCCTTTTGATTACCTGCCCATTCACAGAGAACAAACCTAGGCTTTCTACAGGACCAGACTCTTTCCTCGTACAGGATCACAACCTCGCCGTGGTTTGAAGGCTTGCGAGCCTCAGTGACCCGGAGAGCTATGCTGACTGGAGTCAGGGCTTTTGTGCTTTGGTTCTTGGTTGGGGCACTCATGCCAAACAGGTCAAGTGGTGGAGGCCAGACAAAGAGTGGTCCGGGTTCCGGAGTTTAGATCGGGGCCAACAACCTGACAGGTAAATCACATTTGTTACGGAAGCAGCAATGAAGAATCCTCCTGCGCCTGAATGCGACGGCAGTCCTGGACTTGGGTGACTGACAGTAGTCAAACCAAGCTACTGGGATGATGACGACAGCCCCGAACACCGCCAGAGACCTTCACCGCTGCCCTAAACACGGGCAGAAGAAAAAAACTTCTTTCCAGCAATTACAGATACGATGTAAATTTATCTTAAGAAATGAGAGGGGAAGCATTTTGGAAAGTAGTTGGGGTAGCACATTGATATGTAAACGTATACCATATACATATACGTATACCACATTGATACGTATACGTAAATGCCACCGGAAAGATGGCACAACACGCCTCTCCCTTTTTCTTCGAAGATTGCGTAGATTCAGCATGTCACTAAAAACTTTGACAAACTTCAATAGATACACCGTGGAGAGTATCCTAAATGGTTGAGTCACTGTCTAGTATGAAAACTCTAAAGCCCAGGAACAGAAATTGGCGGATAGAGCGCAGTCCATCAAATGCACACCATACCCCCACCCCCACCACTGATAAAATTTACAAGGAGCACTGGCACAAGAGAACGGCGTCCATCATCGAGAACCCCTCCGTCTAGGCCATGCACTCTTCTCGCTACTAGCATCAGGCAGGAGGCACAGGAGCCTGAGCTCCCGCACCCTTTGGCTCGTCAGGCGGCAGTTTTGCCGTTTTGCGTTTGACTTTTTTTTTTCACGAGGCCGAGACTCTCAGCCTAGCACGGATGGAAAGCGTGCAAGGAGCCAGCCGTTTTCCGCTACAGCACCGGCCGGAAACACCGCTAGGTTCAGGAACAGTTACTGCCTTCCAAACATCAGGCTCCTGAACGAGCGAATTGATTCTATGACCTACAGACTCACTTTCAAGGATTCATGTCCTCTGTGTTATTATTTCGCACAATTTGCCTTCATTTGCACGTTGGTTGTTTGTCAGTCTACGTTTGTGTATAGTTTTCTGTAAATTCTATAGTATGTCTTTAGTTTCTTGTAAAGGCCTGCAAGAAAAATGACTTTCAACAGTTATTCTTCAACCGCTAGGCTCCTGAACCGGCAAGGATAACTTCTCACTCACCTCAGTTCCGAACAGATTCCACAACCTACAGATTTCACGTTCAGGGACTCTACAACTCCCGTTCGCAATATTATTTTTGTTTTGTTTTTGCACCTTGTGAGCTACGTCGTAGAACATGGAACAGGGGAAGAATCCCTTTGACCCAACATGTCTGTGCTGACCAGAATGCCAGTCTAAACTAATCCCATCTGTCTGCACGTGGTCCACACTCGCCCATTCCCTGTATATCTATCAATCTGTCAAAATAACTCTTAAACATTGTTTTCATATTTACCTGGTCCCACTACCCCCTCTGTAAAAATAAACTTGCTTCTCAATTCTCATTTAAACCTTTGTCTCCTCACCTTGAACCTATGCCCGCTGGCATTTGATGTTTTCACTGCAGGAAAAGATTCAATTACCCCCACTTGTCCCTTTCACAATTTTGTACACTTCTATTAGGTTACTTCTCAACCTTCTCCACTTCGGAGAAAACGAAGTTTGCTCAACCTGGTAGTCTAGAATGCAGACAGCACGGGTGATAACAATGAACTACTAATTAGCCTAACAGACAGGTGAGCAGGAAGGGGTCGGACTTATCGTTTCTGACTCCCTCTGGTGGCCAGTTCGAGGTATGACAACAAAGTCTCTGTGGATCCCTGATGTCTTCATCTTCAGGATCAACCTACCACGAGGATCTTGATGTCCCTTTAGAACAAAGATGAGGAGGAATTTCTTTAGCTAGAGGGCGATGAACCTGGAGGCCAAGTCATTGAGTATATTTAAAGTGGAGGTTGATAGGTTCTCGATTAGTAAAGTCATCAAAGGCTACGGGAAGAAGACAGGAGAATGGAGTTCAGAGGAAAAATAAATCAGCATGATGGAATGGCAGAGTAGAATGACCATACTCTGCTTCTATGTCTTATGGTGTACAACGGAGAGAGATGTGGCACCAATGGTCCCATTAATGATGTTCCCAATTTTCCCAGAGAGGCTACCCCACCATTCCCTCACTCCTCACCAGTATCCAAAGGTTTTAGAGCGGGAACATCCACAGGAGAAATATACACCACCCTCCCGTGCTCTCCCACCTCCTGATATTTCTGTCTACAACAGCCTCTGCCTCCTGTTCACCTCCTCAGCAGAATTCAAAGGAGTTCCTGGGAGTGTTCTCCCTTCGAGTTCCACCCTTCCCCATTCCTCTCCCTCTGTTTCATCCCTCCCCATTCCACCCATCCCCTTTCCTCACTTCCCAGTTCCACCCCTCCCCGTTGCTCCCCTCCCTGTTCATCGCTTCTCTTTCCACCCCTCCCCCCACCCCTCCTCCCTCTCCTCCACATTCTTCCTCCCAACTCCCCACTGTCGACCTCCCCTCCCTTCCTCCCATTCCCTTCTTCCCCCTCCCACCCCTTCCCCTACCCTTGGTCCACGGCGTCAGTAACCCCCACCAACGCTGTCCCTCTTCTCCCCCCTCCCACGCAGCAGCGTTGGTTCCCTCCTCCCCCGGGACAGCGATGAACGGAAACATCTCCAGCAACAGCTGCGACATCAACGATTTCAAGCTCCCGGCCTTCACCAGCGTCTACAGCGTGGTACTGGTGGTGGGTGTGGCGGGGAACGGCACTGCGCTCTACGTGTTCGTGGGTCTCACCCGCCGCAAGACGGCCAACATCATCTTCATGATCAACCTGGCCATCTCGGACCTCTTCTTCAACCTGACGCTGCCCACCCGCATCGCCTACTACAGTCTTAACGAGTGGCCACTGGGCACCTTCCTGTGCCGCATCAGCAGTTATGCCTTCTACCTCAACCTATACTCCAGTATCCTGTTCCTAACAACGCTCAGCGTCTTCCGCTACATCGCTATCGTGCACCCGGTACAGGCCGAGAGTTTGCTGACGGTTCGCCGTTTGCCTCACCATCTGGCTCTTCGTGGGTCTTGCCGCGGCGCCCTTCCTGATGGCGACTCCGCAGGGTGATCACGACAGCCTCCGCTGCTTCGAGCCGCAAAACATGACCTGGAAACTGCTCCTCAAGTTGAACTACATGGCGCTGGTGCTGGGCTTCATCCTGCCCTTTCTCACCATCCTCGCCTGCTACGCCGGCATCATGCGCCGGCTCTGCTCGCCCACGCAGTGGCGGCACAGGTCGCTGCGCCCCTCTCGGAGACCTGTCTGCATAGTGTTCATCGTCCTCCCTTCCGTTTCTGCTTCTTGCCCTATCACATCATCCGGCCCGTGCACCTACACCTGATGATACAGGACCACCACTGCCGGCCCTTCACCCTGGCAGTGCAGAAAGCCGTTGTGGTGACCCTGTGTCTGGCGGCCTCCAACGGTTGCCTCAACCCCCTGCTTTACCACTTCGTGGCGGAGAACTTCCGCCAGACCATCAAGAACTCGGGCATCTTCCGCGCCGGCAAGTCTACGACGTTCCGCACCGAGAGCGCCGCTGTGCCTAAGGCTCCGGAACCCGGTGGCGCCCAGAGCCTAGCCCTCGCCTCTATGCCCACACAATCCGCCCTGTAAGACGCGCTCTGGCCGGGACACAGCGCCAGAGTTAGCTCCACAAAACTTCATTCATTTGCAAAGTTTTATAAAAGTCGTTCTTGTACAATCTCCTGTATGAAGAGATGTTATCTCGCTGTCTCTCTTTCTGTGACTCTGACTCTGGAAGAGACCCCTCTCGCTTTCTTTCCCTCTGTCTCACTTTCTCCCTCTGTCTCTCTCCCCTTCTCTTCCTCTCTCTCGCTCTCTCCCCCTCTCCTTTCCCCTCTATCCCCACTTCTCTCTCTCTTTCAACGTTGGTTTCGGTTTTCAACGGTCAACAGCCCAGTGAAGGTAATGCAACTGATGTGTGTACACATGGGAGGCTGGTTATACGTGTGTCAGTCCAAGGACCCACGGGAGAGAGGCAACGGCGGGCAGGTAGTGAGGATTAAACAGGCCCTGCCCACTGGCCTCAGTTCCCCGTCACCTGCTTTCTGTAACTGGATTTTGTTCAAGGTCGCAGAGAGGTGTGATGGTGGTACTGACCTGGTCGCGCAGGTGACGGTGAAGATAGCTTTAGGTTCAGGGCAATACAGTCAGTCTGGTGCATTGGGCAGAAACGTGGTCAATAGAATCTAATCCCAACAAGGGATCTCATTGAAGCCGATCAAATAATTAAAGGCCTAGAGTGGACGTTGAGAGAGTTTTTTCTAAAGTGGGGGAGTCCAGGACCAGAGGACACAGACATCACAGACGTGAAGATAAATTTCTTTAGCCAGAGGGTGGTAAATCTGTGGAATTCATTGCCACAGATGGCTGTGGAGGTCAATTCATTGGGTGTATCTAAAGTAGAGGTTGATTGGCTCTTGATTAGTCAGAGTGTCAAAGGCCACGAGGAGAAGGCAGGACAATGGGGTCGAGAGAAACAATAAATCAGCCATGTTCGAATGTCGGAACAGGCTCGATGGGCCGAGTAGCCCCATTCTGCTCCTTACGATGCACTGGGACCTTGGAATGTGTCCACAAATCCTTAAAAGCAACAGGACCGGTCAAAAAGTGGTCGGAAAGTCACATAGAATGCTTTCCCGTGGAGAGGTCATGCAAGAACGGTGGGCACAAGTTAGACCACAGTGGGAGCACCAAGCACGCCACTGCATTAAAGGAACGAGGTTGCTGGGGTGCCTGATAGGGTAGTGCAGGCCGAAGCCCTCATCCGATTGAAACCGTACCTGGGAGACGTGACTCGCCAGGAATAACTGATAGTGTTCCAGGGGACTGACACCAGTATTTCCATCTGAACTTGTGTGTTTGCAGTCATGGTAATGAGAGACACGGGAGACACCAGACACAGTGTTTGCAGGAATTTTATAAATAGCCATAAATATCTGGTACATAAATAACGATAGACAGGTAGGACACAGATCACCACGGGTCCAGAACAGGCAACTCGAACAAACACACACAAACAGTCATCTAATCCATAACGGACTCCCGCTGTATCGATCTGGTCCAAGATTGCACCAGGGGTCAGTCAGATTGCGAAACTCCTGCTGAAGTCCATGGCAGAATGTTCATGAATCCCTCACTGGGGTCAGGGCTGGCTGGAGAGAAGGAAAATGAACATTAATGTGACAGAGCGACGGGGGGAGGGGGGGTAGTTGCGTTCGCCACCCACAACCCAATGGGCGGCTCTAACTACCCTCTACGCCAGCTTCGGCAGGGGGTGGGGCACTCTCGGTGCCATGCCACGGGCAGTGGGTTTTCCTCATTCCCAGCAGCTGCCGACATCTACGAATTTGGGATCGGGGCGGGGCTGCATGATGGTTTCCCAAAGCACTCATCACGGGCCGTTTAACATTTTGTTATTTCGTTATCGTCACGCACATATTCCTCATTTGTGGATGTGTTGCGACTTTACTTAGAAAGCGAATCAAAAGCTTGTATAAAGCCAAGGCAGCAGCCTCTGTGGGAGGGGCAGCATTTTCCACACCCCAGGTCCCCGACGTAAAGCCGAAATGACTCCTGTTCATGCACCCCAAATCAACAAACCCATAACCTCACAGTCCACCACAGTGAGTCCGCAGGGTAGGTGAGAACGATATTATCGAGAGGTTTTCGTAATTACGAAAATGCACAATTCCAGACAAAAGATGGAAGGTTCGGGATAGATGGGGAAACACGCATGAGCCCTACTAACACACCGCACCATCAGGACCTGACAGTGTCAAAGGAGTTTTATTCTGAATCAGACCCAGGGTGAGTGTGTCATAGAGCAGTGTGGAGGGAGCTTCACTCTATATCTGACTCCAGGATTGTGCGATGGGACAGTGTGGAGGGAGATTCACTCTGTGTCTGACCACAGGAGTGTGTGATGGGACCGTTCGGAGGGAAATTCACTCTGTGTCTGACCCTGGGTGTGTGTTCTGGGATCGTACAGAGGGAGCTTCACTCTGTGTCTGACCCTGGGGGTGTGTTCTGGGATCGTACAGAGGGAGTTTCACTCTGTGTCTGACCCTGGGGGTGTGTTCTGGGATTGTACAGAGGGAGCTTTACGGAGTGTTCATTCTGTGTCTGACGGGGCCGTGTGGAGGGAGCTTTACGGAGTGTTCACTCTGTGTCTGACCTGGGGGTGTGTGACGGGGCCGTGTGGAGGGAGCTTTACGGAGTGTTCACTCTGTGTCTGACCTGGGGGTGTGTGACGGGGCCGTGTGGAGGGAGCTTTACGGAGTGTTCATTCTGTGTCTGACCTGGGGGTGTGTGACGGGGCCGTGTGGAGGGAGCTTTACGGAGTGTTCACTCTGTGTCTGACCTGGGGGTGTGTGACGGGGCCGTGTGGAGGGAGCTTTACGGAGTGTTCACTCTGTGTCTGACCTGGGGGTGTGTGACGGGGCCGTGTGGAGGGAGCTTTACGGAGTGTT
Source organism: Mobula birostris (assembly GCF_030028105.1). NCBI lineage: Eukaryota > Metazoa > Chordata > Chondrichthyes > Myliobatiformes > Myliobatidae > Mobula > Mobula birostris. The sequence continues at coordinate 99,111,352 of NC_092374.1, forward strand.
CACTCTGTGTACAGTCGGTACTCACCTCCACTGCTGGTGCTTAACAGCCGAACTTGCTCATGGATCCAATCCTGTCCATCCTCAACCCAAAGCAGCCCTTGGAGGAACCCTTCCTGCTCCGGCTGCGGGAGCCCTTGTACTTGCTGGTGACTTCGAGGAGTCGAGCCCAACCCCGCGGGGTGAGTGACTCTGACGCCGCAGCCTCACGCACGGATCGGAGGAACGTGTCCTCCACTGGGGCTCGGAGCATGGACCTCACCTCTCCCTTCTCGCTCAGTGGCTGTGGAATGGAAGTCAGGGCTGGCTTGAACTCGCTGTCCGCGTTCGAGGGAGTCAGTGAGTGGGTGGGGAGGGAAATGTGGCGAGGACAGGGACTGGCATTGTATCTGAATATCACGCTGGGAGTATGGCCACAGCAGGATCCCACTACCCTCACTGCTGATGAGTAGGGTTGGGGTGGGACACATGTGGGATCCTGTTCAGTCCCAAATACAGTGACCTGTCAGTTCATGAACATTTCAGTTTAACCTCATCTGCAGGAGAGTTTGTTCCAAAGAGTGACCCTCCCACAGTATCAGACCCCTTCCACAGTGTGACTCTCCCTCAGCACCATCCCTCCCACAGTGTGACCCTCCATCAGTGCCACCCCTCCCACAGTGTGACCCTCCTTCAGTACCAACCCTCCCCAGTCTGACTGTCCCTCAGTACCACCCCTCCCACAGTGTGACCCTCCCTCAGTACCACCTCTCTCACAGTCTGACTCTCCCTCAGTACCACCCCTCCCACAGTGTGACCCTCCCTCAGTATGACCTCTCCCACAGTGTGACCCTCCCTCAGTACCACCCCTCCCAGTGTGACCCTCCCTCAGTACCACCCCTCCCACAGTATGACCCCTCCCACAGTGTGACCCTCCCACAGTGTGACCCTCCCTCAGTACCACCCCTCCCAGTGTGACCCTCCCACAGTACCACCCCTCCCACAGTCTGACTCTCCCTCAGTACCATCCCTCCCACAGTGTGACTCTCCCTCAGTACCAACCCTCCCACAGTCTGACTCTCCCTCAGTACCAACCCCCACAGTGTGACCCTCCCTCAGTACCACCCTTCCCACAGTCTGACTCTCCCTCAGTACGACCCCTCCCACAGTGAAACCCTCCCTCAGTACCACCCCTCCCACAGTGTGACTCTCCTGAGTACTGCACCTCCCGAGGCTTGACCCTGACTGGAGGACAGATGACGGGCTGGATGGCTGACATATTTAAACTTTTTTCACAACAGGGAAAGGCTATTCTGCCCACTGAACCACTGCTGGCTCTCTGAATGGAATGCCTACATCCTCACATTTGCACCAACACCTCCCCCGCCCCGTCCAATTCCATCCCTCACCTACACGAGGTGTAATTGTGTAACCCTCTGACCCGTACAGTACTGGAATGTGGGAGAAAAGCAGATCACATGAAGAGTGTGTGAACACCACACAGACAGTGTGAAGCCCAGAGTGGTTAGGCAGCAACACTACCCGCCACATTAGTGCGTTACTAGGAGCATTAATCTCCCTCAGCACGGTTCTCCTGACTGAGGTGGAGCAACAGTGTCAGGCCAGGGTCTCATGCGGGGTGGGGGAGGGAGATTCCAACTTCCCCCACCCCCCAGGGGACTTCCAAAGCTGATCATTGGTCCATCGGAATCAGGACAGACCCCTGTCCCCTGGCACGGCATCACGTTGCTGTGCCAGTGTCTGCTGTACTCCCCTGAGCCTGCACTGACAGGGTCAGGTTAACATGGTCAGTTCAACCAGGGCTGGGTTAATGTCGGTTTATCCATGGCTGGGTTAACGTCAGTTTAATGCCCAAAGTCAGTTTAACAAGAGCTGTGTTAACGTAGTTATTTCAACTGGGTCTGGTTTAACTAGAGCTAGGTTAACACAGTTAGTTTAATCCAGATGGTTTAACCAGGGCTGGTTTATCTGCAGATGGGTTAATTGGGAATAGATTAATTAGCTCTGGATTGCTGTAGTAGGAGTTGTTTGTCTGGGTTGTGGGGTTAACTGAGCTAGTTATACTATAGCTGGGTTAAGTAGAGTTGCTGTAATGGGGGGGGGGGGGGTGTGGATGCTAGTTTATGGGTGACCACATTCACCAAGCTTGGACACAAAAAAGTTACACAGGTACAACACAACTGACTCACCACCCACCGATTCTGGTGTACCTACAGCGTTACTGAGGGAGTGACTCGAACTTCCCCCCCTCCCCTCCCCCACCGATATCTGCCCAACCCGTGGTGGGTCGTCTCGGATCTGCCACAGGGATGGGAGGACGGGACGGGACGGGCGGTGAGACAGACTTACCTGCTGGCCCAGCTGGAGGCTGGGTCTGCCTCCCACTATCACCATCAGCCATGTCAGGCACACAGCAGGAAGGACGACGGAGCGGACAAACATCTCCAGGTGTGGGTCAGCGCAGCGGGAAAGGTGGTCACTGTGAGAGGCTTTACCAAGCGTCCCACCAGAGCCAGCCTGCACACTGCCCTGCTCTCTGGCACATGCTGGCTCCTTTTATAAAAGCCCAGACTGACGTCAAACACAGGAGGATGCAGTTTCCATGGAGAATTCCCCTTTCTGTCAAAAATTTGCCCCTTAGCCCTTTCCCTTTCCAGGAAGATTGATGGATCACCATGTTGATTCTCCCTACCCTGCTCTCAGCCACACGACAACGCCGGGAGCAGCAACAATCCCGAGACATTCACAGTAATAGCATCAGTGCAGGCATTGTCCTGGTCACTCCGGGGGTGGGGTGGGGGGGGGGCAGCGGTCACAGGAACCCTTGGATTGGTCACACAGGCAGGGATCACGGAATCAGGGATGACCAAGGATGGGATTGGAAGGCTCCCATCCCGGGTAGGGATGTAGGGGTTTGAGGAGGTTACAGAGATGGCAAGAAATGTAGGCATCGGAGAGGATTAAAGAGTCAGGGAGGTGTGTATGGACTGGTGGGGGTTACAGAGAGGGGGAGGGATATAGGGGCTGGTGGGGGTTACAGAGATGGGGAGGGGTGTAGGGGCTGGTGGGGGTTACAGAGATGGGGACGGGTGTAGGGGCTGGTGGGGGTTACAGAGATGGGGAGGGGTGTATGGACTGGTGGGGGTTACAGAGATGGGGAGGGGTGTAGGGGCTGGTGGGGGTTACAGAGATGGGGACGGGTGTAGGGGCTGGTGGGGGTTACAGAGATGGGGAGGGGTGTATGGACTGGTGGGGGTTACAGAGATGGGGAGGGGTGTAGGGTCAGGACTGGGTTACAGAGATGGGGAGGGGTGTATGGACTGGTGGGGGTTACAGAGATGGGGAGGTGTGTATGGACTGGTGGGGGTTACAGAGAGGGGGAGGGATATAGGGGCTGGTGGGGGTTACAGAGATGGGGAGGGGTGTAGGGGCTGGTGGGGGTTACAGAGATGGGGACGGGTGTAGGGGCTGGTGGGGGTTACAGAGATGGGGAGGGGTGTATGGACTGGTGGGGGTTACAGAGATGGGGAGGGGTGTAGGGTCAGGACTGGGTTACAGAGATGGGGAGGGATGTAGGGACTGGTGGGGGTTACAGAGATGGGGAGGGATGTAGGGACTGGTGGGGGTTACAGAGATGGGGAAGGGTGTAGGGGCTGGACTAGTTTACAAGGAATACCCTGCCCCACAGGCCTCAAATTCCCATGAAATCACAATGTCTCTCAGGTCACCCCAATGTCTCCCTGCAGACCACGAGGTCACTGTTATCCTCAGCAACATCCTATCCAACCCCCAACCCTAAGAGGGAGACGGTATCTGATCCCCATTCAGAGTGCTGATGAATCAATGTCTATCTCTGGTCACGGGCTAATCGGGACCTCTCCCCAACAGTGAGGAACTGTCGCCCACCCAGGTCACGCTAATACCTCAGTACCGCCTCCCACTTTGTTTCCCTTCCTCAGTATCACCCAATCCTCGGGCGCGTACTCCCTCAGCAGCGCCACCTTCTGTTCTCACAGATGTAAAAAACTTCATTTAAATACAAAGGTTAGGGGTTACAAGACAGTTACTGAATTCAAATTGCAGTAGAGTTATTAGCACCTACAAAGTACCAAACTCCCTGCATTCCCAGAAATCCCCTACTGAACCCATAGTGGTCGCATGCTCCCTTTCCAAGGACACCCTGGCACGAGTGTAGCCTTGGAAGAGGGCAGAGACCTGGACCCGCGAATGGCCATCTTGGCCAGGCTCAGAAGCAAGCCCACCAGTAGATTCCCCCGAGCGACCGAAACCACCCCCTCCCCGTGTGAAGCGCCCCGCACACGGTGCGGTGCTGCGAACTGACCCGTGACCGAACCTGAATTCTCTCTCTCAGCGGGCTACGTCCCAGGTTGCGGTTCTGTGCGTCACTCGGCCCGTCCTGCGTCACGCCGCTACCTCTCTGACCTTTCAGTGAAGCATTTCACTCCGTGCCATTAACGAGGGTCCCGCCGGCCGCCGGAGGGACTGCTGCTGCTTAAACATTCCCAGCATCGGCACCCGGATTCTTGCGGACGGGACTCGGTGTTTCCCAGGAGACCGCCGTCTGCTCCAGACCCTGTATCGTCATGAACATCACAGGGACCAGCCTCCCCTCCACGGGCTCTGTCTACACTCCTCACTGCCTCAGGAAAGAGCCAACATAATCAGCGACCACCCGCCACCCGGACATTCTCTCCCCACTCCCCCCACAACCATCCGGCAGAAGTTAGAAAAGCCTGAAAGCACGTATTGCACTACCAGCCTGAGGAATAGCGCCTACCCCGCTGTACAGACTATTGAACGACTCTTGCATGATGAGATGGACTCTTGGCCTCACAATCTACCTCGTTGTGATCTGCATTTTATCTGCACAGCCCTTTCCGGTAGCTTTTACAATTTACAGTACTAAGAAAGAACATAGAGCGGTCCCGCACAGTGCGGACACTTCGGTCCATGGTGTCGTGGGACCTTTTTACCCACTCAATCTAACCCTTCCCTCCCACACAGCCTCCATTTTACTTCCATCTAAGAGTTTCTGAAATGTTATTGTTTTATCTTTTTCTCCCACAATGCAAAACAAGTTTTTGACTGTATCTCATCTGCCTTGATCCTCAGACGTTTCCTCCCAGCGTCACCCCCTCTTCCTCACTACAGCCCTCACTACTCTTCCTCACCACACCCCTCACTACACTTTCTCACCACACCCCTCACCACCACAACACTTTCCAAATCAGTCTCGGCCTCTCGCTCCTGTCCCGCGGATTAGACCGTGGCGGGACCCCACCGTACACCAGGAGCTGGTCACACCTCCTCAGCGGACGCAGGCACACACAACCACTTGTATATACACATCCATGTACACGCGTACACACTTAATTATGCACTTACACACAAACACACACTTGCAAGCAATGTACATACACATAAAGGCACCTCTACAAATACATACTCTTGTACGGATACACACTCAATCTCTCTCTCTCCCCTCTCCCCCTTCTCATCCACGGCTGTGGGTTGAGGTAGGTAAGGATGCAGCTGGTCTTGAGCCGCACCGAACCTTTCGGAGGTAGTTGGGATGCCCAATGGAGCCGGAGAAGAAGGGGTTAAGCCCCCCCCCCCCGAGCGTGCGGTAATGAACAGGAAACATGATTATATTGTCGCTTTGTGGGGTAGGGGTCCCGTAGGGAGCTGAGTGCTCCCCTCCCGACACAAGATAAAGCCTCTGGGGTCCTGCGGCCTATGCTGAGTCAATCGCATCTCGGTAGCTCCCGGCGCCGGCCTGTGAGAGACAGCCAGTGACAAAAGCTCCCTCAACATGGGGCTGATCCCTCTCCGAGACCGACGTGGTTCAGAATTCCATCTCGGTCCCCGCGGGGACTGGCTCCTTCGGTCAGTGAGGGGGTGGTGGCACTGACTCACCTCGATCAGTGGCGATACCCGAGCCGACTGTACTGACCTTCGCTGGGTTTGGAGTACTGCTCGTGCCCTCTGCCCTCACAACCCTCCTATCGTCCCTCCAGACCTTTCTCCTCTCCCCTACAACCCTCCTCCCCTCCACTGCACTCCTCTTCTATCCCCCATACCCGCCACCCCTCCCTCCAAACCCCCTTACCCTCCCTTACGCCGCTCCTCCCTTTCCCCCCACCCTTACTCAACACCGGTCCCCCTCACCTTACCCCCCTCTTCCTCCTCCCGTCACACCCTCCCCTTACCCCACCCCCCCACCTCTCTCCTAACACCTCACAGTCTCCTCTCCTCTCTCTACCTGCTTTCACTCTCTCATCGGCCCTTCTCCCCTTCCTCACCGCTCCCCCTCCTGCTCTCATTACTCCTTCCTCAATCTCACAACAGGAGACCCCAACCCTGCCCTCAGACATGGGCCGTCGCTCCTCCCCTTGCCCCCACCGTGCCCTGTCTTAACGTCGGAATCTGATGAGACCGAGAATTCCGTTCCCGGGACGGTCCCGTGGCCCAGGTAGCACCCGCCTTCCCTACCCTCTCACTCTACCCCTCCACACCTCCATACCATCCTCGCTCTGCCGCTCCCCTCCCCTCCCCATCTTCCCTTCCGTTCTCCTCCTTCTCCGTCTTATTCTCCCCATTCCACCCCTCCCACTCCCCTCTCCCCTTCCTTCAATTTACGCCCTCTCCTTGCCCCTCTCCTCTATCAATCTCCCAGTTCGACTCCCTCTCTAACCCTCGCCCCTCTCTGTCTCCGACTGACCCTCGCTGCGTTCTGTGGGGTGGGGCTGGAACAAGGTTCCCGTTTCCTCATCCCAGATTCCCAGCACCTTGAGTCTGAAGGCCCGCTTCCTCACGAATCCCTGTATATAGGCCCCTGCCCTCCCCTTCCCTCTCCTCATCTGTTCCACCACCCCCCGGGGCGAGGGGTCTATCCTACCACGGAGACCCATATACCCGCCCAGCCGCCTTTCACACCTCGTCGATCGGTGGGATCACAGGCCCTACGTGTGCAGATCAGCCTCGGGAGGCAGGGATTCACCTCTGTCCTCGGGGGTGGGGGTGGGGGGGGTAGTCATTTAGGCCTCTTTCCATTCACGGACACGAGTACCCACCCCTACAGACAGAGGGGTCAGGGTGACTCAGCGCCCCTCCCCCACGGACAGAGGGTCAGTTCACCCCCCCCCATTCTCAGGGACAAAGGGGTCAGTCTCCCTGATTCTCACGGACAGAGGGGTCAGTCCCCCCCCGATCCTCACGGACAGAGGGGTTAATACCCCCTGATCCTCACGGACAGAGGGGTCAGTCGCAGTCGCCCCCGATCCTCACGGACAGAGGGGTCAGTCGCATTCGCCCCCGATCCTCACGGACAGAGGGGTCAGACGCAGTCGCCCCCGATTCACACGGACAGAGGGGTCAGTCTCCCCTGATCCTCACGGACAGAGGGGTCAGTCCCCCCCCCACCCGATCCTCACGGACAGAGGGGTTAGTTCGCCCCGATCCTCACGGACAGAGGGGTCAGTCCGCCCCGATCCTCACGGACAGGGGGTCAGTCCCCACCCCCGATCCTCACGGACAGGGGGTCAGTCTCCCGGATCCTTACGGACAGAGGGGTCAGTCTGCCTGATCCTCACGGACAGAGGGGTCAGTCACCCCCCCCGATCCTCACGGACAGGGGGTCAGTCCCCACCCCCGATCCTCACGGACAGGGGTTCAGTCCCCCCAGATCCTCACGGACAGGGGGTCAGTCTCCCTCCACTCCCGGTTGATCGCATCTCCTTGGTGGGTGGCGGGAGCTCATCCTGGCCCCCATGAAGCGGGGAAGGTGACTATGCGTTGCCAGGTTACAGCGGGGTGGGGTCGGGGGTGGTTGCTGTCTCCTCGATAGCCGCAACCTCACTGACGTCAATGTAAAAACGCGTGAAAGGCGGCGTCGCTGGGGTAACCGCTTGGTCGCTCCGGGCAGCCGCTGAGAGCGGCCAGGTCTGCGGGCGGCGGTGGTGTGGGGGGGACTGGGGTTTGGTGTGAGACCGGGTTGTGCCTTGTGGAGGGATGGTGTGAGGTCGGCGGAGGGAGTGTGAGGGCGAGGGGTCGGGGTGTGAGCAAAGAGCGGAGCCGCCTGTCTCAGTGTCCCAATAACTAGGGCCATCGCCTCCCAACAAGCAGCCGAACATCGCACCTCTGGCAGCTGAAATAACTCGAAGGTAAACTGTTCCCGGGTCAGAGGTTCCGCAGACTCGGTCGAGACCACTCTGGAAGATTGAGGGTTTTCATTGCATAGAAACCTAGAAAGCCAACCGCACAATACAGGCCCTTCGGCCCACAAAGCTGTGCTGAACATGTCCCTACTGTGGAAATTACCTAAGGTTACCCAGAGCCCTCTATTTTTCTAAGCTCCATGAGTCTCTTAAAAGACCCTATTGTTTCCTCCTCCACCACCGCCACCGGCAGCCCATTCCACACACACACCACTCTCTGCGTAAAAATCCTACCCCTGCACCTACTTCCAAGCACCTTAAAACTGTGCCCCCTCATGTTAGCCATTTCAGCCCTGGGAAAAAGCCTCTGGCTATCCACACAATCAATGCCTCTCATCATCTTGTACACCTCTATCAGGTCATGTCGGTCCAAGGAAAAAAGGCCAACTTCACTCAACCTATTCTCATAAGGCATGCTCCTCAATTCAGGCCACATTCTTGTAAATCTCCTCTGCACCTTTTCTATGGTTTCCACATCTTTCCTGTAGTGAGGTGACCAGAACTGATCATGGTACTCCAAGTGGGGTCTGACCAGGGTCCTATATACTGTAGCTGAAACATTACCTCTTGGCTCCTAAATTTAATTCCATGATTGAAGAAGGCCAATGCACTGTATGCCTTCTTAACCACAGAGTCAAGAGTCAGTGGCAGCTTTGAGTGTCCTATGGACTCGGACCCCAAGATCCCTCTGATCCTCCACACTGTCAAGAGTCTTACCATTAATACTATATTCTGACATCATATTTGACCTACCAAAATGAACCACCTCACACTTATCTGGGTTGAATTCCATCTGCCACTTCTCAGCCCAGTTTTGCATCCTATCAACATCCCGCTGTAATCTCTGATAGACTCCACACTATCCACAACACCCCCAATCTTTGTGTCATCAGCAAATTTACTAACCCATCCCTCCACTTTCTCATCCAGGTCATTTATAAAAACCACGAAGAGAAGGAGTCCCAGAACAGATCCCTGTGGCACAACACTGGTGACCGATCTCCATGCAGAATATGACCCGTCTACAGCCACTCTTTGCCTTCTGTGGGCAAGTCAATTCTGGATCCACAAAGCAATGTCCCCTTGGATCCCATGCCTCCTTACTTTCTCAATAACCCTTGCATGGGGTACCTTATCAAATGCCTTGCTGAAATCCATATTCACTACATCTATTGCTCTACCTTCATCACTGTGTTTAGTCACATCCTCAAAAAATTCAATCAGGCTCGTAAGGCATTATCCACCTTTGACAAAGCCACGTTGACTATTCCTACTCATATTATGCCTCTCCAAATGTTCATAAATCCTGCCTCTCAAGATCTTTTCCATCAACTTACCAACCACTGAAGTAAGACTCATTGGTCTATAATTTCCTGGGCTATCTCTACTCCCTTTCTTGAATAATGGAACAACATCTGCAACCCTACAATCCTCCGGAACTTCTCCTGCCCCCACTGATGATGCAAAGATCATTGCTAAGGGCTCAGCAATCTCCTCCCTTGCCTCCCACAGTAGCCTGAGTTACATCTCATCCAGTCCCGGTGACTTATCCAACTTGATGCTTTCCAAAAGCTCCAGCTCATCTGCTTTCTTAATATCTATATGCTCAAGCTTTTCAGTCCGCTCTAAGTCATCCCTACAATTGCCAAGATCCTTTTTCATAGTGAATACTGAAGCAAAGTATTCATTAAGTACCTCTGCTATCTCCTCAGGTTCCATACACACTTTTCCACTGTCACACTTCCAGAGGTGACTGTTCTGCTTTCCAAAGACTTTCTTTGATCTTGGAGGGAGTTGATAGAGATTGATAAGACGATAGATCAAGAGGGCAGACAGAGACTTTTTCCCTGGACAAAAATGGCTAATACCAGGGGCATTACTTTCAGGTGATTGGAGGAAGTAAAGGGGGAATATCAGAGGGAGTTTTTTCTACCTTGAGAGTGGTGGGTGAGTGGAACACATTGCCGGGGTGGTGGTGGGGGCAGATATATTAGGAGCATTTAAGTGACTCTTTGATTGGGATATGGATAAGAGAAGAAATGGAGGGTTATGGGGAAGGGAAGGGTTAAAAGGTCGGTACAGCATTGAGGGTCGGAAGGCCCTGCACTGTGCTGTACTGTTCTGTGTTGTCTGATCTGAACAACAACAGAGACAGGGAGAGGGGTAGGGGCCGGAGGGGTTTACAGTCTATATATCACGAAGGACAGCCTCCCCACGCTGTTTTAAGAATATTAAACAGCTTCCTTATACTGAAGTTGCACTCTGGACCTCACCCTCTACGTCATGATCTTCACACTTTGTCGGCTACCCGCACTGCACTTTCTCTGTAACTGTGACACTTTATTCTGTAACTCTCTTTCCTTGTACTAATTAGTGTCACTGTGAAAGGCACTAGCAGTGTGCCAGGTGTTGAAGGGTGTGAGGGAAGAGAAGTGAGTACAGTTACTATTACAAGGAAGAAGGTGCTCAAAAAGCTGAAGGACCTAAGGGTACATAAGTCATCCGGACCAGATGAACCGCACCCTAGGATTCTGAAAGAGATAGCGATAGAGATTGTGGAGGCATTAGTAATGATCTTTCAAAAATCATTGGGCTCTGGCATGGTGGCAGAGGACTGGAAATTGCAGATCTCACTCCACTCTTTAAGAAAGGAGGAAAACAGCAGAAAGGAAATTATAGACCTGTGAGCCTGACCTCAGTGGTTGGGAAGATGTTGAAGTCAATTGTTAAGGATGAGGTTATGGAGTACTTGGTGACACAGGACAAGATAGGACAGAGTCAGCATGGTTTCCTTAAAAGAAAATCTTGCCTAACAAACCTGTTGGCATTCTTCGAGGAGATTACAAGTTGGATAGGGGATGCAGTGGATGTTGTATATTTGGACTTTCAGAAGGCCTTTGACAAGGTGCCACACATGAGGCTGCTTACCAAGTTAAGAGCCCATGGTATTACAGGAAAGTTACTGGCATGGTTAGAGCATTGGCTGATTGGTAGGAGGCAGTGAGTGGGAATAGAAGGATCCTTTTCTGGTTGGCTGCCAGTGACTAGTGGTGTTCTGCAGGGGTCAGTGTTGGGACTGCTTCTTTTTATGCTGTATATAAATGATTTAGATGATGGAATAGATGGCTTTGTTGCCAAGTTTACAGATGATATGAAGATTGGTGGAGGGGCAGGTAGTGTTGAGGATACAGGTAGAACGCAGAAGGACCTAGACAGGCTAGGAGAATGGGCAAGAGAATGGCAAATGAAATACAATGTTGGAAAATACATGGTCAAGCACTTTGGTAGTAGAAATAAATGTGCAGACTATTTTCTAAACGGGAGAAATTCCAAAAATGTGGGATGCAAAGGGACTTGGGAGTCCTTGTGCGGAACACCCTAAAGATTAACTTGAAGGTAGAGTCGCGGTGAGGAAGGCAAATGCCATGTTAGCATTCATTTCCAGAGATCCGGAATACAAGAGCAGGGATGTGATGCTGAGGTTTTAAAAGGCACTGGTGAGTCCTCACCTTGAGTATTGTGAACAGTTTTGGGCTCCTCATCTAAGAAAAGATGTGCTGGCATTGGAGAGGGTTGAGATGATGTTCACAATGATGAATTTGGGAATGAAAAGGTTATCATATGAGAAGGTCTGGGCCAGTACTCATGGAATTTAAAACGAATGGTGGGGGGTGTCTCATTGAAACCCTTTGAATGTTGGAAGGCCTATACAGAGTAGATGTGGAAAGGATGTTTCCCATGGCGGGGGATTTGAGGACAAGAGGGTACAGCTTCAGGATAGAGAGGCGACCATTTAAAACAGGGATGCGAAGAAATTTCTGCAGCCAGAGGGTGGTGAATTTGTTACCACAGGCATCTGTGGAGGCCAGGTCACTGGGTGTATTTAAGACGGAGAGTGACAGTTTCTTGATTCGACCCGGTTACGGGGAGAAGGCCGGGGAGAGGGGCTGACGAGGAGAAAACGGAGCAGCCATGATTGAATGGCGGGGAGCAGACTCGATGGGTCTGTGTTTTATGGTCTTCTGGTCTTAATGAAATGAAATGACGGCATGCGGAACAGCGTTTCCGCTGAGTCTCGACAATAATAAAACGATTTGCAGTTTGTTTTTTTTTGAGGGAGGGAGAGGCCTTTCATTGTGAAAGTGATAGCGAAAGTATTTTCCGCCTGGGAAATCCCACCAAGCGGCAGTTCCACGCAGAGGGACTGATCACCACCTCTCCCGGACATATCACCACCCCTGGCCGAGATGGCCACACGGAGGCTGAAGGTGTTCTACCAGCGTAAAGGTAAGGCAGACTGCCTGCAGCAAGCGACGGCCATTAGCTGGGCCCTGGAGCAGACTGCGACAGAGGTTAAACAGGAAAAGGAACAGGTGAAAGAAAAGCAAACGCTGCTACTACAGACATCTCTGTGTTCGAAAGGGATCGGAACGCTCCTGAGCGTTTAGACTCGGGATAAATTTGACACGTAAAACACAGAAAAAATGCGTCGTTTGCGACAACGCCCTGCACAGCCGAGCGAAGTGCCGAGGACAGCCCGCCAGTGTATCCGTGCTTCTGGAGCCAACATAAAATGCCATAACTTACCAAGCCGTGCCTAGGCAGAGTGATAGGACAGTGTGGAGGGAGCTTCCCTCTGTGTCTGACCCCGGGGGTGTGTGATGGGACAGTGTGGAGAGAGTTTCACCCTGTGCCTGACCCTGGGAGTGTGTGATGGGACAGTGTGGAGACAGTTTCACTCTGTGTCTGACGTTGGGAATGTGTGATGGGACGGTGTGGAGGGAGTTTCACTCTGTGTCTGACCCTGGGAGTGTGCCATGGGACAGTGTGGAGGGAGTTTCACTCTGTGTCTGACGTTGGGAATGTGTGATGGGACGGTGTGGAGGGAGCTTCACTCTGTGTCTGACCCTGGGAGTGTGCGATGGGACTGTGTGGAGGGAGCTTCACTCTGTCTGACCCCAGGAGTGTCTGATGGGATGGTGTGGAGGGAGTTTCACTCTGTGTCTGACCCTGGGCGTGTGTGATGGGACAGTATGGAGGGAGTTTCACTCTGTGTCTGACCCCGGGAGTGTGTGATGGGACAGTGTGGAGGGAGCTTCACTCTGTGTCTGACTCCAGGAATGTGTGATGGGATGGTGTGGAGGAGCTTCACTCTGTGTCAGACCCCGGGAGTGTGTGATGGGATGGTGTGGAGGGAGCTTCACTCTGTGTCTGACCCCGGGAGTGTGTGATGGGACAGTGTGGAGGGAGCTTCACTCTGTGTCTGACCCCAGGAATGTGTGATGGGACAGTGTGGAGGGAGCTTCACTCTGTGTCTGACCCCAGGAATGTGTGATGGGACAGTGTGGAGGGAGACTCACTCTGTATCTGACACAGGGAGTGTGTGATGGGACAGTGAGGGGGGAGCTTCACTCTGTGTCTGACCCCAGGAATGTGTGATGGGACAGTGTGGAGGGAGACTCACTCTGTATCTGACACAGGGAGTGTGTGATGGGACAGTGAGGGGGGAGATTCACTCTGTGTCTGACCCTGGGATTGTGGGATCGGAAGGTGTGGAGTGAGTTTCACACTGTGTCTGACCCTGACAGTGTGTGATGGGACAGTGTGGAGGGAGCTTCACTCTGTGTCAGACCCCGGGAGTGTGTGATGGGATGGTGTGGAGGGAGCTTCACTCTGTTTCAGACCCCGGGAGTGTGTGATGGGATGGTGTGGAGGGAGCTTCACTCTGTGTCTGACCCCGGGAGTGTGTGATGGGACGGTGTGGAGGGAGTTTCACTCTGTATCTGACCCCAGGAGTGTGTGATGGGACGGTGTGGAGGGAGTTTCACTCTGTGTCAGACCCCAGGAGTGTGTGATGGGATGGTGTGGAGGAGGCTTCACTCTGAGTCAGACCCTAGGGGTGTGAGCTGCAGAAAGATTCCCTGGGAATGAGTGATGGGGATGAGTAGGGAGAGGGAGGTGGGACATTGCGGACATAGTCTGACAGTATTAAGTTGAAAATGTTACTGTTCCAGCTGCCCAACAGACCCAACTCCAACAGCTACCATGCTCACATTATGTGGACGTGGTGAACCTGAAGAAATGGATCTTGGAATCACTGCGGAAGGTAGGAGCAACAAAAGCTTCTTTGCACATGGCCACACCGAGCAGCAGTTCAACCACAAGAGTCTCCAATGATAGTACTGTGTAATGAAGTTTGTGTAACATTACCTCTGTACCTACTCTCCACATCAAAGCATCTCGGCGTGTAACCACCATCTACATCACTGTGTCTCTGCCTGTACCTACTCTCCACATCACAGTGTCTGTCTGTACCTGCACTCCACATCACAGTGTCACTGTACCTACTCTCATCACAGTGTCTGTCTGTACCTGCACTCCACATCACAGTGTCTGTCTGTACCTGCACTCCACATCACAGTGTCACTGCCTGTACCTACTCTCCCCATCACAGTGTCTGTCTGTACCTACTCCCCACATCACAGTGTCTGTCTGTATCTACTCTCCACATCACAGTGTCTGTCTGTACCTACTCTCCACATCACAGTGTCTCTGTACCTACTCTCCACATCAGTGTCACTGTACCTACTCTCCACATCACAGTGTCTCTGTCTGTATCTACTCCCCACATCACAGTGTCACTGTACCTGCACTCCACATCACAGTTTCTGTACCTACTCTCCACATCACAGTGTCTGTCTGTATCTACTCTCCACATCACAGTGTCTGTCTGTACCTACTCTCCACATCACAGTGTCACTGTACCTACTCTCCACATCACAGTGTCTCTGTACCTACTCTCCACATCACAGTGTCTGTATGTACCTACTCTCCACATCACAGTGTCTCTGTCTGTACTGACTCTCCACATCACAGTGTCTCTGTACCTACTCTGCACATCACAGTGTCTCTGTCTGTATTGACTCTCCACATCACAGTGTCTCTGTACCTACTCTCCACATCACAGTGTCACTGTACCTACTCTTCACATCACAGTGTCTCTGTCTGTACCTACTCTCCACATCACAGTGTCTGTACCTACACTCCACATCACAGTGGCTGTCTGTACCTACACTCCACATCACAGTGTCTGTCTGTACCTACTCCCCACATCACAGTGTCTGTCTGTATCTACTCTCCACATCACAGTGTCTGTCTGTACCTACTCTCCACATCACAGTGTCTCTGTACCTACTCTCCACATCAGTGTCACTGTACCTACTCTCCACATCACAGTGTCTCTGTCTGTATCTACTCCCCACATCACAGTGTCACTGTACCTGCACTCCACATCACAGTTTCTGTACCTACTCTCCACATCACAGTGTCTGTCTGTATCTACTCTCCACATCACAGTGTCTGTCTGTACCTACTCTCCACATCACAGTGTCACTGTACCTACTCTCCACATCACAGTGTCTCTGTACCTACTCTCCACATCACAGTGTCTGTATGTACCTACTCTCCACATCACAGTGTCTCTGTCTGTACTGACTCTCCACATCACAGTGTCTCTGTACCTACTCTGCACATCACAGTGTCTCTGTCTGTATTGACTCTCCACATCACAGTGTCTCTGTACCTACTCTCCACATCACAGTGTCACTGTACCTACTCTTCACATCACAGTGTCTCTGTCTGTACCTACTCTCCACATCACAGTGTCTGTACCTACACTCCACATCACAGTGGCTGTCTGTACCTACACTCCACATCACAGTGTCTGTCTGTACCTACTCTCCACATCACAGTGTCACTGTACCTGCACTCCACATCAGTGTCTGAACCTACTCTCCACATCACAGTGTCTCGGCCTGTACCTACACTCCACATCACAGTGTCACTGATTGTACCTACTCTTCACATCACAGTGTCTGTCTGTACCTACACTCCACATCACAGTGCTTGTCTGTACCTACACTCCATATCACAGTGTCTGTCTGTACCTACTCTCCACATCACAGTGTCTGTACCTACTCTCCACAGCACAGTGTCTGTCTGTACCTACACTCCACATCACAGTGTCTCTGTCTGTACCTACTCTCCACATCACAGTGTCTGTTATACCTACTCCCCACATCACAGCATCTCGACGTGTAACCACCATCTACGTCACTGTGTCTCTGCCTGTACCTACTCTCCACATCACAGTGTTACTGTACCTACTCTCCACATCACAGTGTCTGAACCTACTCTCCACATCACAGTGTCTCGGCCTGTACCTACACTCCACATCACAGTGTCACTGATTGTACCTACTCTTCACATCACAGTGTCTGTCTGTACCTACACTCCACATCACAGTGTCTGTCTGTACCTACACTCCATATCACAGTGTCTGTCTGTACCTACTCTCCACATCACAGTGTCTGTACCTACTCTCCACATCACAGTGTCTGTCTGTACCTACACTCCACATCACAGTGTCTCTGTCTGTACCTACTCTCCACATCACAGTGTCTGTTGTACCTACTCCCCACATCACAGCATCTCGACGTGTAACCACCATCTACGTCACTGTGTCTCTGCCTGTACCTACTCTCCACATCACAGTGTCACTGTACCTACTCTCCACATCACAGTGTCTGTATGTACCTACTCTCCACATCACAGTGTCACTGATTGTACCTACTCTCCACATCACAGTGTCTGTCTGTACCTACTCTCCACATCACAGTGTCTGTCTGTACCTACTCTCCACATCACAGTGTCACTGATTGTACCTACTCCCCACATCACAGTGTCTGTACCTACTCTCCACATCACAGTGTCTGTCTGTACCTACTCCCCACATCACAGCATCTCGGCGTGTAACCACCATCTACGTCACTGTGTCTCTGCCAGTACCTACTCTCCACATCACAGTGTCACTGATTGTACCTACTCTCCACATCACAGTGTCACTGATTGTACCTACTCTCCACATCACAGTGTCTGTCTGTACCTACTCTCCACATCACAGTGTCTCTGTCTGTACTGACTCTCCACATCACAGTGTCTCTGTACCTACTCTCCACATCACAGTGTTTCTGTACCTACTCTCCACATCACAGTGTCTTGGTCTGTACCTACTCTCCCCATCACAGTGTCTCGGCCTGTACCTACTCTTCACATCACAGTGTCTCGCCCTGTACCTACACTCCACATCACAGTGTCTCTGTCTGTTCCTACTCTCCACATCACAGTGTCTCTGTCTGTACCTACATTCTAGATCACAGTGTCCCTGCACCTACTCTCCACATCACAGTGTCTCTCTGTATCTATTCTCCACATCACAGTGTCTCTGTCTGTACCTACTCTCCACATCACAGTGTCTCTGTCTGTACCAACACTCCACATCACAGTATCTCTGCCTGTACCTACATTCCACATCACAGTATGTCTGCCTGTACCTACTCTCCACATCACAGTGTCTCTGTCTGTACCAACACTCCACATCACAGTATCTCTGCCTGTAACAACATTCTACATCACAGTATCTCTGCCTGTACCTACATTCCACATCACAGTATGTCTGCCTGTACCTACTCTCCACATCACAGTGTCTCTGTCTGTACCTACTCTCCACATCGCAGTGTCTGTCTGTACCTACACTCCGTGTCGCAGTGTCTCTGTCTGTACCTACTCTCCGCGTCGCAGTGTCTGTCTGTACCTATACTCCGTGTCGCAGTGTCTCTGTCTGTACCTACTCTCCGCGTCGCAGTGTCTGTCTGTACCTATACTCCATGTCGCAGTGTCTCTGTCTGTATCTACTCTCCACATCGCAGTGTCTGTCTGTACCTACTCTCCGCGTCGCAGTGTCTCTGTCTGTACCTACTCTCCGTGTCACAGTGTCTGTCTGTACCTACCCTCCGCGTCACAGTGTCTGTCTGTACCTACCCTCCGCGTCACAGTGTCTCGGCCTGTACCTACTCTCCACATCACAGTGTCTCGGCCTGTACCTACTCTCCCCATCACAGTGTCTCGGCCTGTACCTACTCTTCACATCACAGTGTCTCGGCCTGTACCTACACTCCACATCACAGTGTCTCGGCCTGTATCTACACTCCACATCACAGTGTCTTGGCCTGTACCTACACTCCACATAACAGTGTCTCTGTCTGTACCTACATTCCAGATCACAGTGTCTCTGCCTGTATCTACTCTCCATATCACAGTGTCTCTGCACCTATTCTCCACATCACAGTGTCTGTCTGTACCTACTCTCTACATCACAGTGTCTATGTCTGTACCGACTCTCCACATCACAGTGTCTCTGTCTGTACCTACACTCCACATCGCAGTGTCTCTGTACCTACTCTCCACATCACAGTGTCTTGGCCTGTACCTACTCTCCACATCACAGTGTCCCTGTCTGTACCTACTCTCCACATCACAGTGTCTGTCTGTACCTACTCTCCACATCTCAGTGTCTATCTGCACCTACACTCCACATCATAGTGTCTCTGTCTGTACCTAAACTCCACATCACACTCTGTACCTACTCTCCATATCACAGTGTCTCGACCTGTACCTACTCTCCACATCATAATGTCTCTGTCTGTACCTACTCTTCACATCACAGTGTCTCTGTCTGTACTGACTCTCCACATCACAGTGTCTCTTTCTGTACCGACTCTCCACATCACAGTGTCACTGTACCTACTCTCCACATCATAGTGTCTCTGCTTGTACCTACACTCCACATCACAGTGTCTCGGTCTGTACCTACTCCCACATTACAGTGTCTCTGTACCTACTCTTCACATCACAGTGTCTCTGCCTGTACCTACTCTCCACATCACAGTGTCTCGACCTGTACCTACTCTCCACATCATAATGTCTCTGTCTGTACCTACTCTTCACATCACAGTGTCTCTTTCTGTACCGACTCTCCACATCACAGTGTCACTGTACCTACTCTCCACATCACAGTGTCTCTGCTTGTACCTACACTCCACATCACAGTGTCTCGGTCTGTACCTACTCCCACATTACAGTGTCTCTGTACCTACTCTTCACATCACAGTGTCTCGGTCTGTACCTACTCCCACATTACAGTGTCTCTGTACCTACTCTCCACATCACAGTGTCTCTGTACGTACTCTCCACATTACAGTGTCTCTGCCTGTACCTACTCTCCACATCACAGTATCTCTGCCTGTACCTACATTCCACATCACAGTATCCCTGCCTGTACCTACTCTTCACATCGCAGTGTCTCTGTCTGTTCCTACTCTCTACATCAGAGTATCCGACTGTACCTACTCTCCACATCACAGTGTCTCGGCCTGTACCTACACTCCACATCATAATGTCTCTGTCTGTACCTACTCTTCACATCACAGTGTCTCTGTCTGTACTGACTCTCCACATCACAGTGTCTCTTTCTGTACCGACTCTCCACATCACAGTGTCACTGTACCTACTCTCCACATCACAGTGTCTCTGCTTGTACCTACACTCCACATCACAGTGTCTCGGTCTGTACCTACTCCCACATTACAGTGTCTCTGTACCTACTCTTCACATCACAGTGTCTCGGTCTGTACCTACTCCCACATTACAGTGTCTCTGTACCTACTCTTCACATCACAGTGTCTCTGTCTGTACCTACTCTCCACATCACAGTGTCTCTGTACGTACTCTCCACATTACAGTGTCTCTGCCTGTACCTACTCTCCACATCACAGTATCTCTGCCTGTACCTACATTCCACATCACAGTATCCCTGCCTGTACCTACTCTTCACATCGCAGTGTCTCTGTCTGTTCCTACTCTCTACATCAGAGTATCCGACTGTACCTACTCTCCACATCACAGTGTCTCGGCCTGTACCTACACTCCACATCACAGTATCTCTGCCTGTACCTACTCTCCACATCACAGTGTCTCTGTCTGTACTGAATCTCCACATCACAGTGTCTCTGTACCTACTCTCCACATCACAGTGTCTCTGTCTGTACCTACTCTCCATATCACAGTGTCTGTCTGTACCTACACTCCACATCACAGTGTCTCGGCCTGTACCTACTCTCCACATCACAGTGTCTGCCTGTACCTACTTTCCACATCAGTGTCTCTGTCTGTACGTACTTTCCACATCACAGTGTCTGTCTGTACCTACTCTCCACATCACAGTGTCTCTGTCTGTACCGACTCTCCACATCACAGTGTCTCTGTCTGTACCTACACTCCACATCACGGTGTCACTGTACCTACTCTCCACATCACAGTGTCTCTGTCTGTACCTACTCTCCACATCACAGTGTCTCTGTGCCTACTCTCCACATCACAGTGTCTGTCTGTACCTACACTCCACATCACAGTGTCTGTCTGTACCTACTCTCCACATCACAGTGTCTGTACCTACTCTCGACATCACAGTGTCTGTCTGTACCTACTCTCCACATCACAGTGTCACTGTACCTACTCTCCACATCACAGTGTCTCTGTCTGTACCGACTCTCCACATCACAGTGTCTCTGTCTGTACCTACTCCCCACATCAGAGTGTCACTGTACCTACACTCCACATCACAGTGTCTGTACCTACACTCCACATCACAGTGGCTGTCTGTACCTACACTCCACATCACAGTGTCACTGTACCTGCACTCCACATCACAGTGTCTGTACCTACACTCCACATCACAGTGTCTGTCTGTACCTACACTCCACATCACAGTGTCTGTCTGTACCTACTCTCCACATCACAGTGTCACTGTACCTGCACTCCACATCACAGTGTCACTGATTGTACCTACTCTTCACATCACAGTGTCTGTCTGTACCTACACTCCACATCACAGTGTCTGTCTGTACCTACACTCCATATCACAGTGTCTGTCTGTACCTACTCTCCACATCACAGTGTCTGTACCTACTCTCCACATCACAGTGTCTGTCTGTACCTACACTCCACATCACAGTGTCTCTGTCTGTACCTACTCTCCACATCACAGTGTCTGTTGTACCTACTCCCCACATCACAGCATCTCGACGTGTAACCACCATCTACGTCACTGTGTCTCTGCCTGTACCTACTCTCCACTTCACAGTGTCACTGTACCTACTCTCCACATCACAGTGTCACTGTACCTACTCTCCACATCACAGTGTCTGAACCTACTCTCCACATCACAGTGTCTCTGTCTGTACCTACACTCCACATCACAGTGTCTCTGTCTGTACCTACTCTCCACATCACAGTGTCTGTTGTACCTACTCCCCACATCACAGCATCTCGACGTGTAACCACCATCT
The DNA here is from genome assembly GCF_030028105.1 of Mobula birostris. NCBI lineage: Eukaryota > Metazoa > Chordata > Chondrichthyes > Myliobatiformes > Myliobatidae > Mobula > Mobula birostris. Next base: position 99,132,830 of record NC_092374.1, read on the forward strand.
ACGTCACTGTGTCTCTGCCTGTACCTACTCTCCACTTCACAGTGTCACTGTACCTACTCTCCACATCACAGTGTCACTGTACCTACTCTCCACATCACAGTGTCTGAACCTACTCTCCACATCACAGTGTCTCTGTCTGTACCTACTCTCCGCATCACAGTGTCTGTCTGTACCTACTCTCCACATCACAGTGTCACTGATTGTACCTACTCTCCACATCACAGTGTCTGTCTGTACCTACTCTCCACATCACAGTGTCTGTCTGTACCTACTCTCCACATCGCAGTGTCACTGATTGTACCTACTCTCCACATCACAGTGTCTGTCTGTACCTACTCCCCACATCACAGCATCTCGGCGTGTAACCACCATCTACGTCACTGTGTCTCTGCCTGTACCTACTCTCCACTTCACAGTGTCACTGTACCTACTCTCCACATCACAGTGTCACTGATTGTACCTACTCTCCACATCACAGTGTCTGTTGTACCTACTCCCCACATCACAGCATCTCGACGTGTAACCACCATCTACGTCACTGTGTCTCTGCCTGTACCTACTCTCCACTTCACAGTGTCACTGTACCTACTCTCCACATCACAGTGTCACTGTACCTACTCTCCACATCACAGTGTCTGAACCTACTCTCCACATCAGTGTCTCTGTCTGTACCTACTCTCCACATCACAGTGTCTGTCTGTACCTACTCTCCACATCACAGTGTCACTGATTGTACCTACTCTCCACATCACAGTGTCTGTCTGTACCTACTCTCCACATCACAGTGTCTGTCTGTACCTACTCTCCACATCGCAGTGTCACTGATTGTACCTACTCTCCACATCACAGTGTCTGTACCTACTCTCCACATCACAGTGTCTGTCTGTACCTACTCTCCACATCACAGTGTCTCTGTCTGTACTGACTCTCCACATCACAGTGTCTCTGTACCTACTCTCCACATCACAGTGTTTCTGTACCTACTCTCCACATCACAGTGTCTCGGTCTGTACCTACTCCCACATTACAGTGTCTCTGTACCTACTCTTCACATCACAGTGTCTCTGTCTGTACTGACTCTCCACATCACATTGTCTCTTTCTGTACTGACTCTCCACATCACAGTGTCTCTGCCTGTACCTACTCTCCACATCACAGTGTCTCGACCTGTACCTACTCTCCACATCATAATGTCTCTGTCTGTACCTACTCTTCACATCACAGTGTCTCTGTCTGTACTGACTCTCCACATCACAGTGTCTCTTTCTGTACCGACTCTCCACATCACAGTGTCACTGTACCTACTCTCCACATCATAGTGTCTCTGCTTGTACCTACACTCCACATCACAGTGTCTCGGTCTGTACCTACTCCCACATTACAGTGTCTCTGTACCTACTCTTCACATCACAGTGTCTCGGTCTGTACCTACTCCCACATTACAGTGTCTCTGTACCTACTCTTCACATCACAGTGTCTCTGTCTGTACCTACTCTCCACATCACAGTGTCTCTGTACGTACTCTCCACATTGCAGTGTCTCTGCCTGTACCTACTCTCCACATCACAGTATCTCTGCCTGTACCTACATTCCACATCACAGTATCCCTGCCTGTACCTACTCTTCACATCGCAGTGTCTCTGTCTGTTCCTACTCTCTACATCAGAGTATCCGACTGTACCTACTCTCCACATCACAGTGTCTCGGCCTGTACCTACACTCCACATCACAGTATCTCTGCCTGTACCTACTCTCCACATCACAGTGTCTCTGTCTGTACTGAATCTCCACATCACAGTGTCTCTGTACCTACTCTCCACATCACAGTGTCTCTGTCTGTACCTACTCTCCATATCACAGTGTCTGTCTGTACCTACACTCCACATCACAGTGTCTCGGCCTGTACCTACTCTCCACATCACAGTGTCTGCCTGTACCTACTTTCCACATCAGTGTCTCTGTCTGTACGTACTTTCCACATCACAGTGTCTGTCTGTACCTACTCTCCACATCACAGTGTCTCTGTCTGTACCGACTCTCCACATCACAGTGTCTCTGTCTGTACCTACACTCCACATCACGGTGTCACTGTACCTACTCTCCACATCACAGTGTCTCTGTCTGTACCTACTCTCCACATCACAGTGTCTCTGTGCCTACTCTCCACATCACAGTGTCTGTCTGTACCTACACTCCACATCACAGTGTCTGTCTGTACCTACTCTCCACATCACAGTGTCTGTACCTACTCTCGACATCACAGTGTCTGTCTGTACCTACTCTCCACATCACAGTGTCTCTGTACCTACTCTCCACATCACAGTGTCACTGTACCTACTCTCCACATCACAGTGTCGCTGTCTGTACCGACTCTCCACATCACAGTGTCTCTGTCTGTACCTACTCCCCACATCACAGTGTCACTGTACCTACACTCCACATCACAGTGTCTGTACCTACACTCCACATCACAGTGGCTGTCTGTACCTACACTCCACATCACAGTGTCACTGTACCTGCACTCCACATCACAGTGTCTGTACCTACACTCCACATCACAGTGTCTGTCTGTACCTACACTCCACATCACAGTGTCTGTCTGTACCTACTCTCCACATCACAGTGTCACTGTACCTGCACTCCACATCACAGTGTCACTGATTGTACCTACTCTTCACATCACAGTGTCTGTCTGTACCTACACTCCATATCACAGTGTCTGTCTGTACCTACACTCCACATCACAGTGTCTGTCTGTACCTACTCTCCACATCACAGTGTCACTGTACCTGCACTCCACATCACAGTGTCACTGATTGTACCTACTCTTCACATCACAGTGTCTGTCTGTACCTACACTCCACATCACAGTGTCTGTCTGTACCTACACTCCATATCACAGTGTCTGTCTGTACCTACTCTCCACATCACAGTGTCTGTACCTACTCTCCACATCACAGTGTCTGTCTGTACCTACACTCCACATCACAGTGTCTCTGTCTGTACCTACTCTCCACATCACAGTGTCTGTTGTACCTACTCCCCACATCACAGCATCTCGACGTGTAACCACCATCTACGTCACTGTGTCTCTGCCTGTACCTACTCTCCACTTCACAGTGTCACTGTACCTACTCTCCACATCACAGTGTCACTGTACCTACTCTCCACATCACAGTGTCTGAACCTACTCTCCACATCACAGTGTCTCTGTCTGTACCTACACTCCACATCACAGTGTCTCTGTCTGTACCTACTCTCCACATCACAGTGTCTGTTGTACCTACTCCCCACATCACAGCATCTCGACGTGTAACCACCATCTACGTCACTGTGTCTCTGCCTGTACCTACTCTCCACTTCACAGTGTCACTGTACCTACTCTCCACATCACAGTGTCACTGTACCTACTCTCCACATCACAGTGTCTGAACCTACTCTCCACATCACAGTGTCTCTGTCTGTACCTACTCTCCGCATCACAGTGTCTGTCTGTACCTACTCTCCACATCACAGTGTCACTGATTGTACCTACTCTCCACATCACAGTGTCTGTCTGTACCTACTCTCCACATCACAGTGTCTGTCTGTACCTACTCTCCACATCGCAGTGTCACTGATTGTACCTACTCTCCACATCACAGTGTCTGTCTGTACCTACTCCCCACATCACAGCATCTCGGCGTGTAACCACCATCTACGTCACTGTGTCTCTGCCTGTACCTACTCTCCACTTCACAGTGTCACTGTACCTACTCTCCACATCACAGTGTCACTGATTGTACCTACTCTCCACATCACAGTGTCTGTTGTACCTACTCCCCACATCACAGCATCTCGACGTGTAACCACCATCTACGTCACTGTGTCTCTGCCTGTACCTACTCTCCACTTCACAGTGTCACTGTACCTACTCTCCACATCACAGTGTCACTGTACCTACTCTCCACATCACAGTGTCTGAACCTACTCTCCACATCAGTGTCTCTGTCTGTACCTACTCTCCGCATCACAGTGTCTGTCTGTACCTACTCTCCACATCACAGTGTCACTGATTGTACCTACTCTCCACATCACAGTGTCTGTCTGTACCTACTCTCCACATCACAGTGTCTGTCTGTACCTACTCTCCACATCGCAGTGTCACTGATTGTACCTACTCTCCACATCACAGTGTCTGTACCTACTCTCCACATCACAGTGTCTGTCTGTACCTACTCTCCACATCACAGTGTCTCTGTCTGTACTGACTCTCCACATCACAGTGTCTCTGTACCTACTCTCCACATCACAGTGTTTCTGTACCTACTCTCCACATCACAGTGTCTCGGTCTGTACCTACTCCCACATTACAGTGTCTCTGTACCTACTCTTCACATCACAGTGTCTCTGTCTGTACTGACTCTCCACATCACATTGTCTCTTTCTGTACTGACTCTCCACATCACAGTGTCTCTGCCTGTACCTACTCTCCACATCACAGTGTCTCGACCTGTACCTACTCTCCACATCATAATGTCTCTGTCTGTACCTACTCTTCACATCACAGTGTCTCTGTCTGTACTGACTCTCCACATCACAGTGTCTCTTTCTGTACCGACTCTCCACATCACAGTGTCACTGTACCTACTCTCCACATCATAGTGTCTCTGCTTGTACCTACACTCCACATCACAGTGTCTCGGTCTGTACCTACTCCCACATTACAGTGTCTCTGTACCTACTCTTCACATCACAGTGTCTCGGTCTGTACCTACTCCCACATTACAGTGTCTCTGTACCTACTCTTCACATCACAGTGTCTCTGTCTGTACCTACTCTCCACATCACAGTGTCTCTGTACGTACTCTCCACATTGCAGTGTCTCTGCCTGTACCTACTCTCCACATCACAGTATCTCTGCCTGTACCTACATTCCACATCACAGTATCCCTGCCTGTACCTACTCTTCACATCGCAGTGTCTCTGTCTGTTCCTACTCTCTACATCAGAGTATCCGACTGTACCTACTCTCCACATCACAGTGTCTCGGCCTGTACCTACACTCCACATCACAGTATCTCTGCCTGTACCTACTCTCCACATCACAGTGTCTCTGTCTGTACTGAATCTCCACATCACAGTGTCTCTGTACCTACTCTCCACATCACAGTGTCTCTGTCTGTACCTACTCTCCATATCACAGTGTCTGTCTGTACCTACACTCCACATCACAGTGTCTCGGCCTGTACCTACTCTCCACATCACAGTGTCTGCCTGTACCTACTTTCCACATCAGTGTCTCTGTCTGTACGTACTTTCCACATCACAGTGTCTGTCTGTACCTACTCTCCACATCACAGTGTCTCTGTCTGTACCGACTCTCCACATCACAGTGTCTCTGTCTGTACCTACACTCCACATCACGGTGTCACTGTACCTACTCTCCACATCACAGTGTCTCTGTCTGTACAAACTCTCCACATCACAGTGTCTCTGTGCCTACTCTCCACATCACAGTGTCTGTCTGTACCTACACTCCACATCACAGTGTCTGTCTGTACCTACTCTCCACATCACAGTGTCTGTACCTACTCTCGACATCACAGTGTCTGTCTGTACCTACTCTCCACATCACAGTGTCTCTGTACCTACTCTCCACATCACAGTGTCACTGCACCTACTCTCCACATCACAGTGTCTCTGTCTGTACCGACTCTCCACATCACAGTGTCTCTGTCTGTACCTACTCCCCACATCACAGTGTCACTGTACCTACACTCCACATCACAGTGTCTGTACCTACACTCCACATCACAGTGGCTGTCTGTACCTACACTCCACATCACAGTGTCACTGTACCTGCACTCCACATCACAGTGTCTGTACCTACACTCCACATCACAGTGTCTGTCTGTACCTACACTCCACATCACAGTGTCTGTCTGTACCTACTCTCCACATCACAGTGTCACTGTACCTGCACTCCACATCACAGTGTCACTGATTGTACCTACTCTTCACATCACAGTGTCTGTCTGTACCTACACTCCACATCACAGTGTCTGTCTGTACCTACACTCCATATCACAGTGTCTGTCTGTACCTACACTCCACATCACAGTGTCTGTCTGTACCTACTCTCCACATCACAGTGTCACTGTACCTGCACTCCACATCACAGTGTCACTGATTGTACCTACTCTTCACATCACAGTGTCTGTCTGTACCTACACTCCACATCACAGTGTCTGTCTGTACCTACACTCCATATCACAGTGTCTGTCTGTACCTACTCTCCACATCACAGTGTCTGTACCTACTCTCCACATCACAGTGTCTGTCTGTACCTACACTCCACATCACAGTGTCTCTGTCTGTACCTACTCTTCACATCACAGTGTCTGTTGTACCTACTCCCCACATCACAGCATCTCGACGTGTAACCACCATCTACGTCACTGTGTCTCTGCCTGTACCTACTCTCCACTTCACAGTGTCACTGTACCTACTCTCCACATCACAGTGTCACTGTACCTACTCTCCACATCACAGTGTCTGAACCTACTCTCCACATCACAGTGTCTCTGTCTGTACCTACACTCCACATCACAGTGTCTCTGTCTGTACCTACTCTCCACATCACAGTGTCTGTTGTACCTACTCCCCACATCACAGCATCTCGACGTGTAACCACCATCTACGTCACTGTGTCTCTGCCTGTACCTACTCTCCACTTCACAGTGTCACTGTACCTACTCTCCACATCACAGTGTCACTGTACCTACTCTCCACATCACAGTGTCTGAACCTACTCTCCACATCACAGTGTCTCTGTCTGTACCTACTCTCCGCATCACAGTGTCTGTCTGTACCTACTCTCCACATCACAGTGTCACTGATTGTACCTACTCTCCACATCACAGTGTCTGTCTGTACCTACTCTCCACATCACAGTGTCTGTCTGTACCTACTCTCCACATCGCAGTGTCACTGATTGTACCTACTCTCCACATCACAGTGTCTGTCTGTACCTACTCCCCACATCACAGCATCTCGGCGTGTAACCACCATCTACGTCACTGTGTCTCTGCCTGTACCTACTCTCCACTTCACAGTGTCACTGTACCTACTCTCCACATCACAGTGTCACTGATTGTACCTACTCTCCACATCACAGTGTCTGTTGTACCTACTCCCCACATCACAGCATCTCGACGTGTAACCACCATCTACGTCACTGTGTCTCTGCCTGTACCTACTCTCCACTTCACAGTGTCACTGTACCTACTCTCCACATCACAGTGTCACTGTACCTACTCTCCACATCACAGTGTCTGAACCTACTCTCCACATCAGTGTCTCTGTCTGTACCTACTCTCCGCATCACAGTGTCTGTCTGTACCTACTCTCCACATCGCAGTGTCACTGATTGTACCTACTCTCCACATCACAGTGTCTGTACCTACTCTCCACATCACAGTGTCTGTCTGTACCTACTCTCCACATCACAGTGTCTCTGTCTGTACTGACTCTCCACATCACAGTGTCTCTGTACCTACTCTCCACATCACAGTGTTTCTGTACCTACTCTCCACATCACAGTGTCTCGGTCTGTACCTACTCCCACATTACAGTGTCTCTGTACCTACTCTTCACATCACAGTGTCTCTGTCTGTACTGACTCTCCACATCACATTGTCTCTTTCTGTACTGACTCTCCACATCACAGTGTCTCTGCCTGTACCTACTCTCCACATCACAGTGTCTCGACCTGTACCTACTCTCCACATCATAATGTCTCTGTCTGTACCTACTCTTCACATCACAGTGTCTCTGTCTGTACTGACTCTCCACATCACAGTGTCTCTTTCTGTACCGACTCTCCACATCACAGTGTCACTGTACCTACTCTCCACATCATAGTGTCTCTGCTTGTACCTACACTCCACATCACAGTGTCTCGGTCTGTACCTACTCCCACATTACAGTGTCTCTGTACCTACTCTTCACATCACAGTGTCTCGGTCTGTACCTACTCCCACATTACAGTGTCTCTGTACCTACTCTTCACATCACAGTGTCTCTGTCTGTACCTACTCTCCACATCACAGTGTCTCTGTACGTACTCTCCACATTGCAGTGTCTCTGCCTGTACCTACTCTCCACATCACAGTATCTCTGCCTGTACCTACATTCCACATCACAGTATCCCTGCCTGTACCTACTCTTCACATCGCAGTGTCTCTGTCTGTTCCTACTCTCTACATCAGAGTATCCGACTGTACCTACTCTCCACATCACAGTGTCTCGGCCTGTACCTACACTCCACATCACAGTATCTCTGCCTGTACCTACTCTCCACATCACAGTGTCTCTGTCTGTACTGAATCTCCACATCACAGTGTCTCTGTACCTACTCTCCACATCACAGTGTCTCTGTCTGTACCTACTCTCCATATCACAGTGTCTGTCTGTACCTACACTCCACATCACAGTGTCTCGGCCTGTACCTACTCTCCACATCACAGTGTCTGCCTGTACCTACTTTCCACATCAGTGTCTCTGTCTGTACGTACTTTCCACATCACAGTGTCTGTCTGTACCTACTCTCCACATCACAGTGTCTCTGTCTGTACCGACTCTCCACATCACAGTGTCTCTGTCTGTACCTACACTCCACATCACGGTGTCACTGTACCTACTCTCCACATCACAGTGTCTCTGTCTGTACCTACTCTCCACATCACAGTGTCTCTGTGCCTACTCTCCACATCACAGTGTCTGTCTGTACCTACACTCCACATCACAGTGTCTGTCTGTACCTACTCTCCACATCACAGTGTCTGTACCTACTCTCGACATCACAGTGTCTGTCTGTACCTACTCTCCACATCACAGTGTCTCTGTACCTACTCTCCACATCACAGTGTCACTGTACCTACTCTCCACATCACAGTGTCTCTGTCTGTACCGACTCTCCACATCACAGTGTCTCTGTCTGTACCTACTCCCCACATCACAGTGTCACTGTACCTACACTCCACATCACAGTGTCTGTACCTACACTCCACATCACAGTGGCTGTCTGTACCTACACTCCACATCACAGTGTCACTGTACCTGCACTCCACATCACAGTGTCTGTACCTACACTCCACATCACAGTGTCTGTCTGTACCTACACTCCACATCACAGTGTCTGTCTGTACCTACTCTCCACATCACAGTGTCACTGTACCTGCACTCCACATCACAGTGTCACTGATTGTACCTACTCTTCACATCACAGTGTCTGTCTGTACCTACACTCCACATCACAGTGTCTGTCTGTACCTACACTCCATATCACAGTGTCTGTCTGTACCTACACTCCACATCACAGTGTCTGTCTGTACCTACTCTCCACATCACAGTGTCACTGTACCTGCACTCCACATCACAGTGTCACTGATTGTACCTACTCTTCACATCACAGTGTCTGTCTGTACCTACACTCCACATCACAGTGTCTGTCTGTACCTACACTCCATATCACAGTGTCTGTCTGTACCTACTCTCCACATCACAGTGTCTGTACCTACTCTCCACATCACAGTGTCTGTCTGTACCTACACTCCACATCACAGTGTCTCTGTCTGTACCTACTCTCCACATCACAGTGTCTGTTGTACCTACTCCCCACATCACAGCATCTCGACGTGTAACCACCATCTACGTCACTGTGTCTCTGCCTGTACCTACTCTCCACTTCACAGTGTCACTGTACCTACTCTCCACATCACAGTGTCACTGTACCTACTCTCCACATCACAGTGTCTGAACCTACTCTCCACATCACAGTGTCTCTGTCTGTACCTACACTCCACATCACAGTGTCTCTGTCTGTACCTACTCTCCACATCACAGTGTCTGTTGTACCTACTCCCCACATCACAGCATCTCGACGTGTAACCACCATCTACGTCACTGTGTCTCTGCCTGTACCTACTCTCCACTTCACAGTGTCACTGTACCTACTCTCCACATCACAGTGTCACTGTACCTACTCTCCACATCACAGTGTCTGAACCTACTCTCCACATCACAGTGTCTCTGTCTGTACCTACTCTCCGCATCACAGTGTCTGTCTGTACCTACTCTCCACATCACAGTGTCACTGATTGTACCTACTCTCCACATCACAGTGTCTGTCTGTACCTACTCTCCACATCACAGTGTCTGTCTGTACCTACTCTCCACATCGCAGTGTCACTGATTGTACCTACTCTCCACATCACAGTGTCTGTACCTACTCTCCACATCACAGTGTCTGTCTGTACCTACTCCCCACATCACAGCATCTCGGCGTGTAACCACCATCTACGTCACTGTGTCTCTGCCTGTACCTACTCTCCACTTCACAGTGTCACTGTACCTACTCTCCACATCACAGTGTCACTGATTGTACCTACTCTCCACATCACAGTGTCACTGATTGTACCTACTCTCCACTTCACAGTGTCACTGTACCTACTCTCCACATCACAGTGTCTCTGTCTGTACCTACTCTCCACATCACAGTGTCTGTTGTACCTACTTCCCACATCACAGCATCTCGACGTGTAACCACCATCTACGTCACTGTGTCTCTGCCTGTACCTACTCTCCACTTCACAGTGTCACTGTACCTACTCTCCACATCACAGTGTCACTGTACCTACTCTCCACATCACAGTGTCTGAACCTACTCTCCACATCACAGTGTCTCTGTCTGTACCTACTCTCCGCATCACAGTGTCTGTCTGTACCTACTCTCCACATCACAGTGTCACTGATTGTACCTACTCTCCACATCACAGTGTCTGTCTGTACCTACTCTCCACATCACAGTGTCTGTCTGTACCTACTCTCCACATCGCAGTGTCACTGATTGTACCTACTCTCCACATCACAGTGTCTGTACCTACTCTCCACATCACAGTGTCTGTCTGTACCTACTCCCCACATCACAGCATCTCGGCGTGTAACCACCATCTACGTCACTGTGTCTCTGCCTGTACCTACTCTCCACTTCACAGTGTCACTGTACCTACTCTCCACATCACAGTGTCACTGATTGTACCTACTCTCCACATCACAGTGTCTGTTGTACCTACTCCCCACATCACAGCATCTCGACGTGTAACCACCATCTACGTCACTGTGTCTCTGCCTGTACCTACTCTCCACTTCACAGTGTCACTGTACCTACTCTCCACATCACAGTGTCACTGTACCTACTCTCCACATCACAGTGTCTGAACCTACTCTCCACATCAGTGTCTCTGTCTGTACCTACTCTCCGCATCACAGTGTCTGTCTGTACCTACTCTCCACATCACAGTGTCACTGATTGTACCTACTCTCCACATCACAGTGTCTGTCTGTACCTACTCTCCACATCACAGTGTCTGTCTGTACCTACTCTCCACATCGCAGTGTCACTGATTGTACCTACTCTCCACATCACAGTGTCTGTACCTACTCTCCACATCACAGTGTCTGTCTGTACCTACTCTCCACATCACAGTGTCTCTGTCTGTACTGACTCTCCACATCACAGTGTCTCTGTACCTACTCTCCACATCACAGTGTTTCTGTACCTACTCTCCACATCACAGTGTCTCGGTCTGTACCTACTCCCACATTACAGTGTCTCTGTACCTACTCTTCACATCACAGTGTCTCTGTCTGTACTGACTCTCCACATCACATTGTCTCTTTCTGTACTGACTCTCCACATCACAGTGTCTCTGCCTGTACCTACTCTCCACATCACAGTGTCTCGACCTGTACCTACTCTCCACATCATAATGTCTCTGTCTGTACCTACTCTTCACATCACAGTGTCTCTGTCTGTACTGACTCTCCACATCACAGTGTCTCTTTCTGTACCGACTCTCCACATCACAGTGTCACTGTACCTACTCTCCACATCATAGTGTCTCTGCTTGTACCTACACTCCACATCACAGTGTCTCGGTCTGTACCTACTCCCACATTACAGTGTCTCTGTACCTACTCTTCACATCACAGTGTCTCGGTCTGTACCTACTCCCACATTACAGTGTCTCTGTACCTACTCTTCACATCACAGTGTCTCTGTCTGTACCTACTCTCCACATCACAGTGTCTCTGTACGTACTCTCCACATTACAGTGTCTCTGCCTGTACCTACTCTCCACATCACAGTATCTCTGCCTGTACCTACATTCCACATCACAGTATCCCTGCCTGTACCTACTCTTCACATCGCAGTGTCTCTGTCTGTTCCTACTCTCTACATCAGAGTATCCGACTGTACCTACTCTCCACATCACAGTGTCTCGGCCTGTACCTACACTCCACATCACAGTATCTCTGCCTGTACCTACTCTCCACATCACAGTGTCTCTGTCTGTACTGAATCTCCACATCACAGTGTCTCTGTACCTACTCTCCACATCACAGTGTCTCTGTCTGTACCTACTCTCCATATCACAGTGTCTGTCTGTACCTACACTCCACATCACAGTGTCTCGGCCTGTACCTACTCTCCACATCACAGTGTCTGCCTGTACCTACTTTCCACATCAGTGTCTCTGTCTGTACGTACTTTCCACATCACAGTGTCTGTCTGTACCTACTCTCCACATCACAGTGTCTCTGTCTGTACCGACTCTCCACATCACAGTGTCTCTGTCTGTACCTACACTCCACATCACGGTGTCACTGTACCTACTCTCCACATCACAGTGTCTCTGTCTGTACCTACTCTCCACATCACAGTGTCTCTGTGCCTACTCTCCACATCACAGTGTCTGTCTGTACCTACACTCCACATCACAGTGTCTGTCTGTACCTACTCTCCACATCACAGTGTCTGTACCTACTCTCGACATCACAGTGTCTGTCTGTACCTACTCTCCACATCACAGTGTCTCTGTACCTACTCTCCACATCACAGTGTCACTGTACCTACTCTCCACATCACAGTGTCTCTGTCTGTACCGACTCTCCACATCACAGTGTCTCTGTCTGTACCTACTCCCCACATCACAGTGTCACTGTACCTACACTCCACATCACAGTGTCTGTACCTACACTCCACATCACAGTGGCTGTCTGTACCTACACTCCACATCACAGTGTCACTGTACCTGCACTCCACATCACAGTGTCTGTACCTACACTCCACATCACAGTGTCTGTCTGTACCTACACTCCACATCACAGTGTCTGTCTGTACCTACTCTCCACATCACAGTGTCACTGTACCTGCACTCCACATCACAGTGTCACTGATTGTACCTACTCTTCACATCACAGTGTCTGTCTGTACCTACACTCCACATCACAGTGTCTGTCTGTACCTACACTCCATATCACAGTGTCTGTCTGTACCTACACTCCACATCACAGTGTCTGTCTGTACCTACTCTCCACATCACAGTGTCACTGTACCTGCACTCCACATCACAGTGTCACTGATTGTACCTACTCTTCACATCACAGTGTCTGTCTGTACCTACACTCCACATCACAGTGTCTGTCTGTACCTACACTCCATATCACAGTGTCTGTCTGTACCTACTCTCCACATCACAGTGTCTGTACCTACTCTCCACATCACAGTGTCTGTCTGTACCTACACTCCACATCACAGTGTCTCTGTCTGTACCTACTCTCCACATCACAGTGTCTGTTGTACCTACTCCCCACATCACAGCATCTCGACGTGTAACCACCATCTACGTCACTGTGTCTCTGCCTGTACCTACTCTCCACTTCACAGTGTCACTGTACCTACTCTCCACATCACAGTGTCACTGTACCTACTCTCCACATCACAGTGTCTGAACCTACTCTCCACATCACAGTGTCTCTGTCTGTACCTACACTCCACATCACAGTGTCTCTGTCTGTACCTACTCTCCACATCACAGTGTCTGTTGTACCTACTCCCCACATCACAGCATCTCGACGTGTAACCACCATCTACGTCACTGTGTCTCTGCCTGTACCTACTCTCCACTTCACAGTGTCACTGTACCTACTCTCCACATCACAGTGTCACTGTACCTACTCTCCACATCACAGTGTCTGAACCTACTCTCCACATCACAGTGTCTCTGTCTGTACCTACTCTCCGCATCACAGTGTCTGTCTGTACCTACTCTCCACATCACAGTGTCACTGATTGTACCTACTCTCCACATCACAGTGTCTGTCTGTACCTACTCTCCACATCACAGTGTCTGTCTGTACCTACTCTCCACATCGCAGTGTCACTGATTGTACCTACTCTCCACATCACAGTGTCTGTACCTACTCTCCACATCACAGTGTCTGTCTGTACCTACTCCCCACATCACAGCATCTCGGCGTGTAACCACCATCTACGTCACTGTGTCTCTGCCTGTACCTACTCTCCACTTCACAGTGTCACTGTACCTACTCTCCACATCACAGTGTCACTGATTGTACCTACTCTCCACATCACAGTGTCTGTTGTACCTACTTCCCACATCACAGCATCTCGACGTGTAACCACCATCTACGTCACTGTGTCTCTGCCTGTACCTACTCTCCACTTCACAGTGTCACTGTACCTACTCTCCACATCACAGTGTCACTGTACCTACTCTCCACATCACAGTGTCTGAACCTACTCTCCACATCACAGTGTCTCTGTCTGTACCTACTCTCCGCATCACAGTGTCTGTCTGTACCTACTCTCCACATCACAGTGTCACTGATTGTACCTACTCTCCACATCACAGTGTCTGTCTGTACCTACTCTCCACATCACAGTGTCTGTCTGTACCTACTCTCCACATCGCAGTGTCACTGATTGTACCTACTCTCCACATCACAGTGTCTGTACCTACTCTCCACATCACAGTGTCTGTCTGTACCTACTCCCCACATCACAGCATCTCGGCGTGTAACCACCATCTACGTCACTGTGTCTCTGCCTGTACCTACTCTCCACTTCACAGTGTCACTGTACCTACTCCCCACATCACAGTGTCACTGATTGTACCTACTCTCCACATCACAGTGTCACTGATTGTACCTACTCTCCACATAACAGTGTCTGTCTGTACCTACTCTCCACATCACAGTGTCTCTGTCTGTACTGACTCTCCACATCACAGTGTCTCTGTACCTACTCTCCACATCACAGTGTTTCTGTACCTACTCTCCCCATCACAGTATCTTGGTCTGTACCTACTCTCCCCATCACAGTGTCTCGGCCTGTACCTACTCTCCACATCACAGTGTCTCTGTCTGTACCTACTCTCCACATCACAGTGTCTCTGTACCTACTCTCCACATCACAGTGTCTGTCTGTACCTACACTCCACATCACAGTGTCTGTCTGTACCTACTCTCCACATCACAGTGTCTGTACCTACTCTCCACATCACAGTATCCCTGCCTGTACCTACTCTTCACATCGCAGTGTCTGTCTGTACCTATTCCCCACATTGCAGTCTCTCTGCCTGTACCTACTCTCCACATCACAATGTCTGCGCCTGTACCTACCCTCCATATCACAGTGTCTCTGTCTCGTTTCATTACTAGCGATTTTCTCTTTGGAGTGAAGTATGATAAGAGGTGACTTGATAGATACGTGGATGTTGATTAGGGGCATAAGTCTGGTGGACAACCAGAATGGTTTTCCAGAGCTGACATGGCTAATACCAGGGGGCATAGATTTATGGTATTTAGTGTGTATGTTTGGATCGTGCTGCCAGGTGCTGTGGTAGAGGTGGAAACAGTTAAAAAACTCTTTGCTTGGCACATGGATGGCAGGAAAATGGAGGCTACCTTGGGGCAGTGTCAGATTAATTTTAGAGTTGGTTAAAAGTTTGGCTCAACATTATGAGCTGTGCTGGACTGTTTTGTGTTCTAAAACAATGTATATCAGTGATGATAAATCTGCTTCTGAATTTCTTTCTTTCCCGCAGGGTCTTTGCTCCTTCCCGTGCACCAGATGCAATGGGAGCCGTGTTCCGTGGCAAACGCTGCGCCACCTAGCGGCCTTCACACAGCAGGAGCTGAGCTCCGCTGAGGAGAACCTCCGCCACAATTGCAGGAACCACCCCGACAAGCTGAGAAAGGTGGAGGGGAGAGAGCGTCGGGCTGGAGGGTGGAGGAGAGGGATAGTTGAGCGAAGGGTGGGTCGAGGGTACCGGGGGTCGAAGGGAGGGAGTGTTAAAGGGAAGGAGGGTTGAAATGTGGATGTCGGGGGGAGGGTTGAGGGTTCAGAAGGAGCGCCGTGGACTGGTGAGGCAGATCCATTGGGAGAACCGGGGTTTTTCACTCTTATGTCTGATCCCGGGAGTGTGTGACGGGACGGTGTGGAGGGAGCTTCACTCTGTGTCTGACCCCGGGAGTGTGTGATGGGACGGTGTGGAGGGAGCTTCATTCTGTGTCTGACCCCGGGAGTGTGTGACGGGACGGTGTGGAGGGAGCTTCACTCTGTGTCTGACCCCGGGAGGGTCTGTTGGGACGGTAAGGTGGGTATTGGCTGACGTTGTCGTCTCTCTGGCAGTGCCCGCAGTGTGCCCAGCTGGTACAGAGAAGCAGTAGCGAGGTTCTGTGTGTTGAGTGCCCTCGGTGCCCGGGATGGAGTGAGAAGGATTTCCGGTTCTGTTGGAATTGTGGTCGGGAGTGGGAGGGCTCGCTCACGCCGGGGGTGACCTGCCCCCACTCCGACTGCTCCTTACTGGTGGTCCTGAGCTCGTGCAAGTCCATCGAGCGTCTGAACAGCAAGGTTCATGGGTGCCCGAGCGTGCGGCCGTGCCCGAAGTGTAAGCTGCTCATGGCCCACCAGGGCGGCTGCAACTACATGATTTGCCCCAGCTGCAAGCATTGCTTCTGTTATCGGTGCCTCCAGCCCTTTGCACCCTTCCATTACACCTGCCCCATTCAGCCGAACCCCAGTGTCCAATAACTCTCCGAACGCTGCAGAGGCAACTACACGGTGTCCATGAGGCCATAGGACGTAGAGGCTTAATCAGGTCAATCTTCTCCTTCATTAATCATGGCTGATTTGTTTGTCTGCAGTCTCACTCTCCTGCCTTCTCCCCATAACATCTGATGCCCTGACTAATCAAGAACTTATCAACCTGCTCTTCAGGTACACCCAATGAATTGACCTGCACAGCCACCTGTGGCAATGTGTTCCACAGACTCACCACCCTCTGGCCAAAGAAATTCCTCCTCATCTGTTCTAAAGGGACATTTTTCTAACCTGAGGCTGTGCCCTCTGGTACTAGATTCCCCCATTATAGGAAACATCCTCTGCACATCCACTCTATCTCGGACTTCCAGTATTCAATGAAGTACCCAGCATTCGTCTAAACTCCAGTGAGTACAGGCCCAAAGCCATCAAATACTCCTCATACGTTAACCCTTCCATTCCTGGCATCATTCTTGTTAACCTCCTCAGGGCTGTCTCCAATTCCTGCACCTCCTTTCTTAGATTACAGGCCCAAAACCTCATTTTAAATACTGGCGCCTGTCGGTCCAAGTTCGGGTTCTCATTCAGTGATGTACCTCTTCGTGTTTGCTCCTTTGCTGGGGTTTCGCCCTCGTTTTGTCAGTTGTTGCCGCTTGTAGACGCGGGAACCAGGCTGAAGAGAACGACAACAGCTGGCCATGCACCTTTAAGCGATGTTGGTCGGCTGACACCTCCCCTTTAAGAGGAACAGCTGACTGGCGGACAGATGTGATTCATCTGCCGCTGTCAACTCGGGAGTGGCGGCAGCAGTTATTGGGGGCGGTGGGGTGGGGAGGGAATCAGACCCTGGCCTGTGAACCAGCCAAAACTCTGCTGCAGTCCTCAGTTCTGTGAAATCTCACTCCGCAGGAGACTGCTTGGCCCATCAAGCCTATGCTGTGTCTGTAAACAAACTTTCCAGTCAGTCTCTCCCTCCTAACATCCCGACCCCCTCCATTCTCCATTTCCAGTGTCCCTCCCCTGCCCAGTTTGCTCTGGAAAACTCTGTTTAATTCGCTCCCCCTCCCTTCCAGGCGTCCCCTACCACAACAACAACTCACCTGCTCTTCCCTCTGGTTCCTCTACCAACGCCCTTCTCTCCATCTCCTTTGGGCACCCACCCTCCTGCCCCGGGAACAGGCCCCTCAGTGCTGGTTCCCGCTACCCTGGGGAAATGTCTGTGGGGTGCTGCCTAAAGGCCAATGGTGAATCTGTACAACACAAGAAAAGGGAAATAAAGATGGTATTTGAATAAAACCAATCTCTGGTGTTCATACACATTCACACTCGCAGACACACTCACTCATACACAAACTCACAGACACACAGTTACACAGAAACATACACACACACACACTCAGAGACACACACACACCACGCACACTCAGGCACATGCACTCACACAGGTACACATACTCACAAACATACACTCACTGACACACACACACACACACATTTCCACAACACATGCACTTACACGCACTCACACCACTCACACAGATACACACTGACATACACTCTCTCTCTCTCACTCACTCACACGCAAATACTTTCTCACACACACACATTCAGACACACCCACACAGTCACACACACTCACACACATGCACACACACTCACATAGACACTCACACATGCACACTCTCACACTCACATACACACAAACTCACACAACACATACACTCACACACACATACACACTTATACATACACAGGCATACAGACGCGCACACATTTACATAGACACTCAGACACACATACACACACACAGACACATACATACACACACTGAAAATACACACAGATACACATAGACAAACACACATACACTAAAACATATACAGTCAAACACTCACACAAACCCACTCACGCACACAGTCACACACACATACAGGCATATTTCCTTCCCTTTCTACTCCCACACAGACAGACAGACTCACACTCACCCACACAGAAACACACACATACAGACATACACACACATAGACATACTCTTACACACGTGCAGACACAGACACGCGGACATACATATGCAGAGATTCAAATACACCGGTGTAAACACATACAGAAACACAGATATGCACAACCACACACATACAAATATTCACAAAGATATATACACACACACATTGAGAAACACACTCACACACTCTCACACTCACCCACACACCCATAGGTACCCATTCACAGTCACTCACACGCATACACACAGAGACATACAGACATACGCACACAATCTCACACTCACCCACACACACAGACACAAACACACTCACTCACACATACACACTTACTGACATACAAGCATAGACACATACACACACAACATAGACACACATACAGATGTACACACACACAACTCACACAAACAGATGCACACACGTACATGCACACTTACACAAAAATACAGACACACCCACAGACATGCTCACACACACACTTACATGTACACACACACAAAGCTCACACTCACACAGAAACATTCTCTCAACACACACTCTCACACACTCACACTCTCTCACACACACACTCACACAAACACACACACACACAGTCACACACTGTCTCTCACACACACAGTCACACACACCTGCACTCACACGTGCTCATACACACACTCACACTTGCAGTCACACATACACAAACTCACATATACACATACACACACTCAGACATACAGACACACACATATACACACACATACCCACTCATGCATACAGTCACACACACACACACACTCTCAAACTCACACACAATCACACACTCACCCACCCACTCGCAAACACACAGATACAGACACACACCAACATACACACATACAGCCATACCTCCTTCCCCCTCTACTCCCGCACACAATACTCACACTCACGCACACCAACACACTTTCACACTCGCCCACACACACACACACTCACCAACCATGTTATCAAAGATATATCAAGGTGTTCTCCCGCAGTGTGGCTACATCAGTAGTGTTATGTATGTGTGTGTATCTCTCTCTCTCTCTCTCTCTCTGTCTCTCTTGGGAAGGACAGGCAGATGATAGGGCAAAACTGCAGTCAGTGGGATGGGCTGTAGTGTAACAGGGAGACAAGAACGGGACAGAAGGTGTTACAGTTGAATGCAGTCAGTATACGAGATAAGGTAGATGCACAGTTAGAGATTGGCAGGTGTGATGTTGAGGGCATCACAGAGTTGTGGCTGAACGACCTTTGTGGTTGGGAGCTCAACATCCGAGGATCCACAATCTATTGAAACGACAGGCAGGTAGGCAGAGGGGGAGGGGTGGCTTTGCTGATAAAAAAAGAAATCAAATCTTTAGAAAGAGGTGACATAGGATCGGAAGATGTAGAATCCTTGTGGGTAGAGTTAAGAAACAGTAAGGGTAAGGAGACCCTGATGGAGTTATATACGGGCCTCCGGATAATAGCTAGATTGTGGTCCACAAATTAGAGTGGGAGATAGAAAAAGCATGTGGAAAAGGCAATGTTAGGCATGGGGGATTTCAATATACAGACAGATTAATTATGAAAATCAAGTTGATGCTGGATCCCAAGAGAGAGAATTCGTGGAAAGCTTCCAAGATGGCTTTTTGGCGAAATAGCGAAGTCTGGGACCAAAGGGCCCAGCCTCAGAACAGAGGGATTTCCATTTAGAATGGAGATGAGGAAGAATTTCTTCAGCCAGGGAGTGCTGAATGTGTGGGAAATTGTTGCTACTGCCAGCTGAGGAGGCTGCAGAGGTTGATATGTTCTTGATTAGTCAGGATGTGGAAGGTTAAGGGAAGAAGGCTGGAGAATGGGGTTAATTGATCGGCCATAAGGGGCCGATTCTGCTCCTATCTCTTATGGTACCTTTCTCTCTCTCTCTCTCTCTCTCCTTTTCTCTGTCCCTGTCCGCCCACACTTTCCCGGCTGAGGTTGGGGCAGATTCGGACTCTGGACGTGGCCACGGCAATGACACGGTTCTCCGCCGGGACAGAGTATGCGCAGAGTCGGCGTTGTTGACCTGCACCAGCGCAGTGACTCTGTTTGGGTCGGTGATTGCTGCCGTGGCTCGGCACTGCCACCGTGTGGGTGCTGAAGATACAGCGGCTCGGCCTCACCCATCGCTCCTTCCTTCCCGGTTCCATAGTTACCAAGACGCACTAAATCCATGCAGACCGCCAAAACATTCCGTCCATGACATTTCTGATGGTGTCCATCACTTCAACAACTTCAGATTTCTTGATCTCACCTATTAGCTTTCCTCGACTCCTCCGCCCTACATCAGAACCCTTTCCTTCCTCCCAGGACGGGGGCCAAACCGTTCCCTTCCACAGAGCCTGCATCTGGCTGGATGGACGTCCTCACATTGGAAATATAGCTGCAAACGGATTCAGGAGGAGGCAGTAAATGGGATTCGGCATTGGCTTTGTGGGAGAAGTGGTAGTAGATGGTTGGCGCTCTGACTGGAGGCCTGTGACTAGTGGATGTCCGCAGGCGTCAGTGCTGGGTCCATTGTTGTTTGTCATCTAGATCAATGGTCTGGATGATAGTGTGGTTAACTGGATCAGCGAATCCGCGCATGACACCAAGGTCGGGGGTGTAGTGGACAGCGGGAGACTATCAAAACTCGCAGCAAGATCTGGACCAGCTGGGAAAACGGGCTGAAAAATGGCAGATGGGATTTAATGCAGACAAGTGCGAGGTATTGCACTTTGGAAGGACTGAGGAGTGCGGTAGAACAATGGGATCTGGCAATACGGGTCCAGAATTCCTTGAAAGTGGCATCACAGGTAAATGGGGTTGTAAATAGAGCATTTGGCTCATTGGTCTTCATAAATCAAAGTATTGAGTACAGGAGATGGGATGTTATGCTGAAGTTGTAAACAATGTTGGTGAGGCCTAATTTGGACCATTGTGTGCAGTTTTGGTCACCCACCTCGAGGAATGATATCACTAACATTGATAACACAGCACCCAGCAGCTCCACAACCACTGTTAATCCTAACCTAATGATGGACAATTTACAATGACCAGTTATGCTTTGTGGTGCATTTTTGGACTGTGAGAGAAAAGCTCAGCACCTGAGGAAGACCCACACAGTCCACGGGGAGGATGTCGAGAGACGCCTTACAAAACTGTATCAGTATCGAACTCTGAATTCTGGAACACCCCAAACTGTAATGGTGCTACACCACCGCGACCCCTCCCCCACAAAATGATTGCAACATTCAGGAGAGGGCTGGATAAATACGCAGATGGGAGAGTTATGGAGGGCGATCAATGGGACTGCACAGAATGACAGTTTGGCACAGAATGGATGGGGCGAAGGCCTGCTTCTGCACTATAGCGCTCTGTGACTCTATGTGAAGGTGAAGAGATGGGTGATACAAAAGCGAAGACAGGTGTATGGGGTTGAGTGGGATCTGGGATCAGCCATGATGGATTGGCAGAGCAGACTGATGGGCTGAATGGCCTAATTCTGCTCCTATGTCTTGTGGTATTCTGTCGCAGGGGGTGGGGTTGGGTGGTGGACACTAGCAGTGGCATGAGTACTGCCTCTCTCACTGGTGTGAGTGCATCACTTCCGACATGAGAACAGTTTACAATGCTGTGGTGTAGACCCAGCTTCGGGGCCTCTCCTCCTAGACCGTCGCTGTTCCCCACCTGTTCATCTCTGCCGTCACCCCTCCCCAACCGACTTCAGCTCTCACCTCCCGGCCTCCCCTTCCACACCCTCAACATCCTGCTCCAGGCTGTCGACCCCCCATTTTCCCTCTCAGACCCAGATCTCAAAGTTCAAAGTAAATTTATTATCAAGGTATGTATGTATCACCATATACAACCCAGAGATTCACTTTCTAGTGCACATTCACAGCAGGACAGAGAAATACAAAGAAAAACTACACACAAAGACTGACAAACAATGTGCAAAAGAAAAACTATGCAAATGATGATTTAAAAAGTAAACAGATAATACTGACATCAGGAGTTGTAGAGCACAAGTCCTTGAGCGTGCGTCTGTAGGCTGTGGAATCAGTCCGTGTTGTGCTGAGTGAAGATATGCAGGCTGGTTCAGGAGCTGAGGTTGTAGGATAATAACTGTTCCTGAACCTGCTGGTGTGGGACCTATTTATCACAGCTGCGGTGAAATGCACCGATTGCGTTAACAACCAGCATGACCCAGGGATCAGCCACACATTCTGGCGCCAACATAGCTCAGGAGAACAACATAGAACACAACAACACAGACCTGTAAAGTGCTGCACTGGCTGTTACTCCCCCCGAATGCCCTACGTAGACAAACATATAGACTTCAGCAAAGCTTTTGACGAGGTCCCTCATGCCAGCCTAGTCCAGATCGTACAGGAGCCGGGTGGGGGTGATAACAGATTGGTTTGATAATCAGCTCAGTGTCAGGAAGCAGAGGGTAACGATGCAAAGTTCTCTCTCAGACTGGAGGCCTGCATCTGGTGCAGTGCTGCAGGTCTCAGTGTTGGGACATCTGTTATTCGCAACTTATACAAACAACCTGAAAGTGAATGTACAAGGTACCTATGTTTAGCAGTTTTGCAGATGATATTAAAATAGTAGCATAGATAAATTTGGTAATTGTAATAATAATTTAAATTATTGTCACATGTTCTGAGGTGCAGTCAAAATTGGTCTTGCATACAGATCAGATCATTACACAGTACATTGAGATAGAACAAGGTAAAACAATGACAGAACCAAATATAACAATTACAGAGAAAGTGCACTTCAGGTAGACAATAAGATGCAAGATTATAACAACCTCCTCCAAGAGGACCACATTCTTGTCGTGGTTTGGAGGCTTGCGTGCCTCAATGACCCAGAGAGCTGTGTTGGCTGGAGTCAGGGCTTTGTGCTTTGATTCTTGGTAGGGTCACCTATGCCAAACAGGTCAAAGGGCAGAGGCCAGACTAAGAGCGGTTCAGTGGTCCTCCAGGTTCGGAGGTTCAGCTCAGGGTGAACAACGCTGACTGGTAAATGAAGAATCCTCCTACATCTGAGTGTAGTGATGGGGGAGGGGTCGTGGTGGTGTAGCACCATTACAGTTTGGGGTGTTCCAGAATTCAGAGTTCGATACTGATACAGTTCTGTAAGGCGTCTCTCGACATCCTCCCTGTGGACTGTGTGGGTCTTCCTCAGGTGCTGAGCTTTTCTCTCACAGTCCATTTCCCTGCTGTACGAGTGCCAGAGCTGGGACAGTGTGTTGCAGGTTTTGTTTCGGAGATACTGCGTGGTTACAGGCCCTTCAGTTCGGACAAACCTGTGCCACTCACTGACACCCATGTGACCAACTAACCCACTAGCCTGTACGTCTTCGGACCACGAGAGGAATCCAGAGCACCCGGAGGAAACCCACGCGGCCACGGGCAGGGTGTAGACAGTGGAATTGAACCTGGGACACTGACACCATAATCCCGCTACGCTAACCGCTATCCTACTATGCAGTTACAAGTCATTGCTGAGGCTGCACTTGGAGTGCCGAGTACTGATCTGCTCACTTGTTATAGGAAGGAGGTGGGTAAACGACAAAGAGTGCGGAGAAGACTTACGAGGAAAGTGTTCACAAAAATGATTCCGGGATTGAATGGCTTACCGTGTGAAGAGCGTTTGACGGCTCTGGGCCTGTATTCACTGGAATTCAGAAGAATAGGGGTAACCTCACTGAAATGTATCCAATGTCAAGAGGCCTTGACAGAGTGGATGCAGAGAGGATGTTTCCCGTGGTGGGAGAGTCTAAGACCAGAGGACACAGCCTCAGAATAGGGGGATGTCCATTTAGAATGGAGATGAAGAGGAATTTCTTTAGCCAGAGAGTGATGATTCTGTGGAATTTGCTGCTATAGGTGGCTGTGGAGGCCAGGTTCTTGATTTGTCAGGCATGAAGGGATGCGGGGGGGGGGGGGGTGGCGCAGAGGTGGGAGATTGGGGCCTAGAGGGAAAATGGATCAGCCATGATGAAATGGCGAAGCAGGCTCGATGGGCTAAATGGCCTAATTCTGCTCCAATATCTTATGGTCTTATGATCCTGCCAAGATGAGAGGGTCTGAGTAAAGATGTTCCCTGGGTTAGGGCTTCAGTGCTTGGAAGGTAGGAGAATGGGGGTGGTGGGACATTATAGGAGAGTTTAAAATTATGAGAGGTATTGGTGTTAATTGTCTTTTCCCCTGGGTAGGAAGGTCAAATACGAGGGGCATAGGCTTAGGGCAAGAAGTGAAAGATTTAAAAAGCATCTGAGGAGCGACTTTTGCTTGCAACCGGAGGAAGTGGTTGGGGCAGGTACTATAGCACTAGGAGGGATGTGGGTCTAGCTGAGTGAGCACCGACTGGTTGGGCCGAAGGGACTGTATCTGTGCTATTTGCTCCGTAACTAAGGAGTGTCAGCCGCGAGTGACAGAAGGGGAACGAAGAACTTAATCGTTCTGTGAAACTTTGGTCGAGGTTTGGCAACCGGGCATGTGTCCAGCAGAGGGCGACGGTGTTCCACACATCGCCGGTGGAAAGTTCACCTTGAGCTGGTGGGAACTTCCCCCCTACGGTGGGTGCTAAGGTATCACTCCCCCCACTCTACCTCCATCCCTCCTTCCTCCACCATCCCACCACGACGTCTGGACTGAAACCTGCCATGTTTTGGATCCTGCCTCGGGGATCAGTCTCGGTCCTATCTCGGCCAGCATTGACACAGTTAGCCGATCGGATGGTCCCTCCCGTCCCGTCCGTGAACTACAGATTCTCACCACATCCCTCCCCACTCCCTCCACAAGGTCAAAAGGCAGAATCACCGGGGCAGAGCTTTAGAAGATCATAAGACACAAACCATTTGGCGTATTGAGTCTGCTCCGCCATTCCGTCGTGGCTGATTTATTATCCCTCTCCTGCCTTCCCCCCCGCTTAACTTTTGACGCCCTGACTGATCAAGAATCGATCAACCTCCGCTTTAAATACATCCAAGGACCTGGATTTGTTGCAATGAATTCGACATCTTTACTAACCTCTGGCTAAAGAAGAGTCCCGGCCCGGAACGTCGACTATTGACTCTGCTGAGCTCCTCCAGCATTTTGTGTGTTACTTGGATTTTCTCTTGTTTGTAAAGAAATTTCTCCTCATCTCTGTTCTAAAAGGATATCCTTCCATTCTGAGGCCGTACCCTCTGGTCCCAGACTCCCTCACTACATGATTTCCACATTCACCCAAAGTTCAAAGTAAATTTATTATCAAAGTACATATTTGCTACATGTACAAAGGTGAGATTTATTTTCTTGCAGGCATACATATTAAATCCAATGACCATAGCAGAATAAATGAAGGATCTCATGCAACAGGGCAGACAACCAGAGTGCAAGAGACAATCTGTGCAAGTGCAAAAGGAGAAAGTGGAAATAATAGAAATAAATAAATAAGCAATAAATACTAAGAAGATGAGATGAAGAGTCCTTGAAAGTGAATCCGTAGGTTGCGGGAGCATTTCAGTGGTGGGGCAAGTGAAGTTATTCTCTCTGCTTCAAGAGCCTGATGGCGTAGGGATAATAACTGTTCCTGAACCTGGTGCTGTGGGTTCCTGGGTGGGGGTCCCTAATGGTGGATGCTGCTTTCCTGCAACAGCGTTCCACTTAGCAGCGATCATTGGTGAGGAGGGATTTACCCATGAACCACCAGGCTGTATCAATACTTTCTGTAGGAGTTTCCATTCAAAGGCATTGGCATTTCCACAACAGGCTGTGACTCAGCCAGTCAGTACACTCTCCACCACACAGCTGTAGAAGTTTGTCAAAATTTTAGGTGTCTTGCCGAAACTTTGCAACCTTCTAAGGAAGTGAGAGCGCTGCACTGCTTTCTTCATAATTGGTCTTACATGCTGGGTCCTCCAAAATGATAACACTGAGGAACTTGAAGTTGCTGATCCTCTGATGAGGACTGCCTCATGGACCTCAGGATTCCTCCTCTTGAAGTCAATAATCAGCTCCTTTGACCTGCTGACATTGGGTGAGGGGTTGTTGTTGTTGTACCACTCAGCCAGATTTCAATCTACCTCCTATATCTAGGCCAATCAATATTCAATAGGTTTCAATGAGATTCCCTTTCAAACTCCAGCAAGTACAGACCCAGACCCAGCAAATGCTCCTCATCATTAACCTTTTCATTCTTGGAACCCTTCTCTGGACCCCCTCCAATGCTAGCACATCTTTCCCTAGATAAGGGGTCGAAGATTGCTCACAGTACTCCAAGTTTGACCAGTGCCTTATAAAGTCTCAGCATTACATCCTTGTTTTCATATTCTAGTCCTCTTGAAATGAATGCTAACACTGCAGTTGCTTTCTTCAACACTGACTCAACCTTGCACCTCTGATTTCTGAATTTGCTCCCCCTTTAGAAAATAATCTTCCCTTTTATTCCTTCTACCAAAGTGCATCCCTACACTAAACTCCATCTGCCGCTTCCTTGCCCATTCTCCCAACCTGTCTTGGTTCCTGCTTCCTCAACACTATCTGCCCCTTGAGTTATTTGCATATCATCCACAAACTTTGACACAAAGCCATCAATTGCGTGATCCAAACTTTTGACAGTGAAAAGTAACAGTCCCAATTCCGATACTTGTGGAACACCACTAGTCACTGGCAGCCAAACAGAAAAAAAGTTCCCTTTATTCCCATTCTTCTGCCTACAGCCAGTCAGCCAGCCTTCTATCCATGCTAGGATCTTTCCTGTCACATACTAAGGGTTCTTATCCCATGTGCAGCACCTTGTCAAAGATTCTCTGAAAATCCAAATAAACAACATCTTTTGTTTATCCTACTTGTTATTTCCTCAAAGAATTACAACAGATTTGTCAGGCAAGATTTTCCCTTGAGGAAACCATGTTTGTTTCATCATGTACCTCCAAGTGCCCCAAAACCTCATTCTTAATAATGGACTCCAACATATTCCCAACCACTGAAATCAGACTACCTGGCCTATAATTTCCTTTCTTCTGTCTGCCCCCCTTCTTAAGGAGTGGAGTGATATTTGCTGGAGGGTCTGGGGTCCAGTTCCCCTGCCTCCACTCCCACAGCTGATGGCAGTAGATGAATCACATCTGTCCGCCAGCCAGCCGCACCTCTTAAAGGGGCGGTGTCAGCCGACTGACATCACTTAAAGGCGCATGGCCAACTGATGTTCTGTTCAGCTGGGATCCTGAGAACTAACAAAACGGGGGATGGGGGGGCAAGAACCTAACAGTATGAGGCAAACATGCAGAGTTTTTTGCCCACAGCAGAGAAAGGGTAAATATATTGCAGTTTCTCCCCCTGTTCAGGTAAAACAAGAACAAAAGGTCAGAGGTTAAGAGTGAAAGGGGAAAATTTGGAGGAAGTCTCCTCACGTCGAGGGTGATGAGGGTGGAAGTGGAGAATGTGGGTTCAATTTCAACATTTGAGAGGTTTGGATAAGTACATGGATGGGAGCGCAATGGTCTGAGGGCAGGTTGATGACGGGTACAGTCCGGATACAGGTTGATGCAAGGGGGTACAGTCCAGATACCGGTCGATGGGACGGGGGTACGGTCTGGATACCGGTCGATGGGACTAGGTGAGAGTGGGTGAGGTGGGTTACATGTCCTGACTGTGCTGCTGTTGTCTCTGAGTCTAATGCTGATGTGGAGGGGCACATCACTGAAGAGAAGCTGGGATGGTGTGAGAGGTGTCAGAGTTTACAGGAGCAAAGTCCAGGACCTTGTGGACCCCAAAAGAGGCACATCCGCAAATTGTTAATTGCTGGCAGCCAACAAAAAGAAGCAGAACAGCTGATGTGGTGGTGGGTTGGTACTGAGGCTCTGGCATGAAGACTGGAGCGAGGTCTGGGGAGTAAGAGCACTCAACTGGGAAAAGGGGCTTAACTGGGAAGGTATGACTAAGCTTTTGTCTGGAGCAACATACAAGCAAAGTGGAAGGGTGATAGGTAGGTGAGAAGAGAAGGGGTGAGAGGGGAGCCAGAACAGGGAATGGAAAAGGAGTAAAGCAGGGAAAATTACTGGAAGTTAGAAATTGCCTTCTCAACCACCTTATTAACTTATATGCCAACTTCTGAGTGTTCTGTAGATGTGCACCCCAAGATCCCCCTGTTCCTCCACACTGTTAATCATCCTGCCATCGACCCTGTGCTCTGCCAAATTCATCCTTCAAAAGTGAGTCACCACACTTTATTGGGTTGAACTCTATCAGCCACTTCTCAGTCCAGCTCTGCATTCTGTCATTGTAACCTATGTCAACCTTCTACACTATCAACAGCACCCCCAACCTTTGTGTCAGCTGCAAACTTACTAACCCCACTTCCACTTGCTCATCCAAGTAATTTATGAAAATCACAAAGAGCAGAGGTCCCAGAGCAGACCCCTGTGGAACACCATTGGTCACTGACCTCCATGTAGAGCACACTCCATCTACTAAAACTCTGATTGTATGGGCAAGACACCTGTGCCCACAGCACCAAGTTTCCCTGGATCGCATGCCTCCTGACCATCCAAATGATGCCACCATCAAGAACCTTTTCAAATGTCTTTCTAAGACCCATATACTCCACATCCACTGCTCTATCTTCATCAATGTGCTTTGTCACATCCTCAAGAAATTCAATTAGTCTCGAGGCATGACCCACCCCTTAGAAAGCCACACTGACTTTCCTTAATCAACTATGGCTCTCTATGATCATAAATCCCATCTCTAAGAATCTTAGTTTGCCCACCACTGATCTACAAATTGTGGCCTATAATTCTCAGGATTAACCTGCTTCCTTTTCTTGAACAAAGGAGTAAGGTTTTCCACCCTCCATGTCACAATGGGATGCTGGTAGCAGACCCAAATGCAAGACACAGACACTGAAGTACTAGGAACAGGACTTGACTAGAGTAGGGACATGACAGGATACAGACAAGGAGCAGGGACAAGAACACAGACTTGGGCTAGGACATGGACTAGACAGGGAGCCCAGACAAGGAACTATGCACTAGGAGCCTGGGCTTGGGCTCCAAGCCAGACAAGGACCCAGAACCTGGGTCTTGCCTCAGGCTCAGGCCCCAGAACCAGGCAAGGACATGACATGACTACAGGACAGGATGTGGCTGGGGTCTTGACTTCAGAGGCTGGAACTCACTCACTCAGCTGGAACTCACTCACTCAGAGGCTGGAACTCACTCACTCAGAGGCTGGAACTCAGAGACAGACTGGGAACTGTACATCAAACACAGAGCCAGGACTTATCCTTAGACAAGCCAGGACCCAACTTTATCTCCACACCAAGGTGGGACAGGTCCACCTGTTGGGTAACAGCAGAACAGCTGGACTTACCCCACAGAGGCAAGGACAAGACAGATCTCACCCAACCCCCACCCCCCCACAGGGCAATGGCAAAATGGCCTGGCTTACCCCACAGAGGCAAGGACAAGACAAGACAAGACAGATCCCTCCACAGAGCAACAGAAAAACCACTTGTCTTACCCCATGGAGGTGAGGACAAGAAGAGACAAACACCAAAGAACAGACAGTTCCATCTCTGCTTCAGGGTAGCTCCAAGTCTCAGTTCAGCCAGCAACCTCAGCTGGCTATGGAAACAGCCAGATCCCTACCTAGCTCAGAATGGCTGGCAGCCACTCATCTGGCCCAGGAAACAGCCAAATCCATACCACAAAGACAGTTCCAACTACCAACAGCAAGGCTCCATGAAGCAATGGTTCCCTAACACAGCCTAAAGATGACAAGTACCCACTCTAGCCTTCCACCAGCAGTTTACTCCCAGGGAATCTTGACAAGACAAACCAACTTGACCCCAAGGCTACTTATATTCCAAGCCCCAAGATGGGAATCAGGTGCCTATGATTAACTCAATCAAAACGAGGGACAGCTGGAAGATCCGGAGTCTTGACTCCATGGACCAGACCGTGAACCAGAATGCAGACTTCATGGACTGGACCATGACACTCCAATCCTCTGGCACTACCCCTATGACCAG
The DNA here is from genome assembly GCF_030028105.1 of Mobula birostris. Taxonomy (NCBI): domain Eukaryota; kingdom Metazoa; phylum Chordata; class Chondrichthyes; order Myliobatiformes; family Myliobatidae; genus Mobula; species Mobula birostris. Next base: position 99,163,817 of record NC_092374.1, read on the forward strand.
TGAGGTTACTAAGATCGAAAGATCATCCCCAATGGCACAGCACTCTCTTCCCTTGCTTCCTGTAGTAACAATAATAGAAAAGAGGATATTAAAAGTTTTTTCAGCTATATATAAAATAAAAGAGACAAGAATGGGCATCAGACCACTGGAAAATGTCACTGGAGAGGTGATAATGAGGGACAAAGAACTGGCAGACAATTTGAATAAATATTTTGCATCAGGCTTACTGTGGAAACATAGAAACATAGAAACATAGAAAATAGGTGCAGGAGTAGGCCATTCGGCCCTTCGAGCCTGCACTGCCATTCAGTATGATCATGGCTGATCATCCAACTCAGAACCCTGTACCAGCCTTCCTCCATACCCCCTGATCCCTTTAGCCACAAGGACCATATCTAACTCCCTCTTAAATATAGCCAATGAACTGGCCTCAACTGTTTCCTGTGGCAGAGAATTCCACAGATTCACCACTCTCTGTGTGAAGAAGTTTTCCCTAATCTCGGTCCTAAAAGGCTTCCCCTTTATCCTCAAACTGTGACCCCTCGTCCTGGACTTCCCCAACATTGGGAACAATCTTCCTGCATCTAGCCTGTCCAATCCCTTCAGGATTTTCTACGTTTCAATCAAATCTCCCCTCAATCTTCTAAATTCCAACAAGTATAAGACTAGTTCATCCAGTCTTTCATCATATGAAAGTTCTGCCATCCCAGGAATCAATCTGGTGAACCTTCTTTGTACTCCCACTATGGCAAGGATGTCTTTCCTCAGATTAGGGGACCAAAACTGCACACAATACTCCAGGTGTGGTCTCACCAAGGCCTTGTACAACTGCAGTAGTACCTCTCCGCTCCTGTACTCGAATCCTCTTGCTATAAATGCCAGCATACCATTCGCCTTTTTCACCGCCTGCTGTACCTGCATGCCCACTTTCAATGACTGGTGTATAATGACACCCAGGTCTCATTTGCACCTCCCCTTTTCCTAATCGGCCACCGTTCAGATAATAATCTGTTTTCCTGTTTTTGCCACCAAAGTGGATAACTTCACAATTATCCACATTAAATTGCATCTGCCATGAATTTGCCCACTCACCTAACCTATCCAAGTCACCCTGCATCCTCTTAGCATCCTCCTCACAGCTAACACTGCCGCCCAGCTTCGTGTCATCCGCAAACTTGGAGATGCTGCATTTAATTCCCTCATCCAAGTCATTAATATATATTGTAAACAACTGGGGTCCCAGCACTGAGCCTTGCGGTACCCCACTAGCCACTGCCTGCCATTCTGAAATGGTCCCATTTATTCCCACTCTTTGCTTCCTGTCTGCCAACCAATTCTCTATCCACATCAATACCTTACCCCCAATACCATGTGCTTTAAGTTTGCACACTAATCTCCTGTGTGGGACCTTGTCAAAAGCCTTTTGAAAATCCAAATATACCACATCCACTGGTTCTCCCCTATCCACTCTACTAGTTACATCCTCAAAAAATTCTATGAGATTCGTCAGACATGATTTTCCTTTCACAAATCCATGCTGACTTTGTCCGATGATTTCACTGCTTTCCAAATGTGCTGTTATCACATCTTTGATAACTGACTCCAGCAGTTTCCCCACCACCGACGTTAGGCTAACCGGTCTATAATTCCCCGGTTTCTCTCTCCCTCCTTTTTTAAAAAGTGGGGTTACATTAGTCACCCTCCAATCCTCAGGAACTAGTCCAGAATCTAAAGAGTTTTGAAAAATTATCACTAATGCATCCACTATTTCTTGGGCTACTTCCTTAAGCACTCTGGGATGCAGACCATCTGGCCCTAGGGATTTATCTGCCTTTAATCCCTTCAATTTACCTAACACCACTTCCCTACTAACATGTATTTCTCTCAGTTCCTCATCTCACTGGACCCTCTGTCCCCTACTATTTCCGGAAGATTATTTATGTCCTCCTTAGTGAAGACAGACCCAAAGTAATTATTCAATTGGCCTGCCATGTCCTTGCTCCCCATAATCAATTCACCTGTTTTTGTCTGTAGGGGACCTACATTTGTCTTAACCAATCTTTTTCTTTTCACATATCTATAAAAGCTTTTACAGTCAGTTTTTATGTTCCCTGCCAGTTTTCTCTCATAATCGTTTCTTCCCTTCCTAATTAAGCCCTTTGTCCTCCTCTGCTGAACTCTGAATTTCTCCCAGTCCTCAGGTGAGCCACTTTTTCTGGCTAATTTGTATACTTCTTCTTTGGAATTGATACTATCCCTAATTTCTCTTGTCAGCCACGGGTGCACTACCTTCCTTGATTTATTCTTTTGCCAAACTGGGATAAACATTTGTTGTAGTTCATCCATGCGATCTTTAAATGCTTGCCATTGCATATCCACCATCAACCCTTTAAGTGTCATTTGCCAGTCTATCTTAGCTAATTCACGTCTCATACCTTCAAAGTTACCCTTCTTTAAGTTCAGAACCTTTGTTTCTGAATTAACTATGTCACTCTCCATCTTAAGACACCAGGAACACGTCAGAAATCTGAGAGTCAGGGAACAGTTGTGAGTGTACTTGTTATTTCTTTTAAATTTATTTTTTCTCGAAGTTCATCATCAAACAAACATTTCCATAAGATGTATTTCAGATACTGTACATATATATCATACATTCATATTTGTCACAAATCTCCACATGATATTTATCTGAGGTATGCACTTACAGAAAGGAGAGGAAAGAAAGAACAATCGAAAGAAGAAAACTATGTACAAAGTAGGGAGTGATCTCTTTTTTACAACATATTCATTGACTTGTGAGAATAAAATCAGACCTATGAGGTGTTCTGTTGTTAAACCATTTTTCCACTATGAATCAAATTGTTCCAACATATGATTAACAGATGCTGTTATCTTCTCCATTTTGTAAATGTCCATTGTAATTTCCATCCATACATTTAAAGTAGGGCTCTCCTGTGATAACTATTTCCTGGTAAGGGTCTTTTTACCAGCTACCAGTAGTACATTCATTAAATATTTATCTCTTTTCAACCATCCTTGAGGTATATACCCAAAATATATGGTCTTACTTTCCAAGGGTATTAGGGTATTTCACATTTAAAGATGTCTTGTAGGGCATTATGTATCCCACTTCAATAGACTTTGATAACAGGGAGTTCCCAGAAAATATGATAATGGTTTGCATTTTCATTTCCACAATTTCTCCAGCAAACAGTGGGGTTACTTTCATAATGGGATTTCTGAGAGGGTGTAATAAAATATCTTATCAAGTTTTTCCACCCGAACTCCCTCCATTTCTGTGAACTGGTACATTTCCATTGATACCTCCATATCATTGTCCAGTCTTCCTCAGATATTATTATCCCTCTTTCCTTCTCCCATTTTGTTTTAATGTATGAAGTTGAATGTGTTTTAAGATTTGACAAACCCTTATACACGCTTGAAATGATTCTACTACCGTTGTCTGAATTAGATGCTTTTCTAAATAGCTCTATCAGACATGTACTTGCCTTGGTTACATTTCTAACCATCCTATTAACATACTGTTGCATCTGTAAATACCGGTAAAAGTCTTAACTTTTTCTAATAAGTGTTTCTCTTCGAGCATTTCAAAACTGAACAGTTTTCCTTCTTTCATTATGTTGCAAATAGCTGTTATTCCTTTAGCTGTCCAGTCCTTAAATCTAGCATCCAGTTTATTTGGCGTAAAATCCGAAACATATGCACACCATTTAAGAATTGCAATGTCTCTCTCTAGTTTATATTCTTTTATAATAGTTTTCCATAGTTTAAGAGTCCATTTCACCCACGGGTTGTCAATATTATTTATGTAACTTTGTAGGTTGTTATCAGCCAAAATTGCCTGTATGGGGATGGAAAGTATCCTCTCCTCAATGTTTTTCCATTGAGCGACATATGATGGGTTGCACCAGCATATCACAGCTCTCAACTGTGCTGCAAAATAATAATCTCTGAGAGAAGGTAGGCCCAATCCCCCCTTTTCCTTGGCTAATTGCAAAGCTTTGAGATGAACTCTAGGCCTTTTACCTTGCCATATATATCTTGATAGCATCTTGTTCCATTCATTGAATTGATTTTGGGTAATCTCTATTGGTAGGGTCTGAAAGAGATATAGTAGTCTGGGCAGTATATTCATTTTAATAGATTCAATCCTTGAACTGAGACCAAGATAAGGACACCCTGTCTCTTGCAGCTATCTGGACTATTCCTCTTCTCACCCTGTCTCTTGCAAAAATGCCATCCCGTTCTCGCAATTCCTCCGTCTCCGCCGCATCTGCTCTCAGGAAGAGGCTTTTCATTCCAGGACGAGGGAGATACCCTCCTTTTTTAAAGAAAGGGGCTTCTCTTCCTTCACCATCAACTCTGCTCTCAAACGCATCTTCCCCATTTCATGCACATCTGCTCTCACTCCATCCTCCCGTCACCCCACTAGGAATAGGGTTCCCCTGGTCCTCACCTACCACCCCACCAGCCTCCGGGTCCAACATATTATTCTCCGTAACTTCCGCCACCTCCAACGGGATCCCACCACTAAGCATATCTTTCCCTCCCCGCCTCTCTGCTGTCCACAGGGATCGCTCCCTATGCAACTCCCTTGTCCATTCGTCCCCCCCATCCTCCCCACTGATCTCCCTCCTGGCACTTATCCTTGTAAGCGGAACAAGTGCTACACATGCCCTTACACTTCCTCCCTCACCACCATTCAGGGCCCCAAACAGTCCTTCCAGGTGAGGCAACACTTCACCTGTGAGTCGACTGGGGTGATATATTGCGTCCGGTGCTCCCAATGTGGCCTTCTGTTTCCCGACGTAGACTGGGAGATCATTTTGCTGAACACCTACGCTCTGTCCGCCAGAGAAAGCAGGACCTCCCAGTGGCCACACATTTTAATTCCACATCCTATTCCCATTCTGATATGTCTATCCACGGCCTCCTCTACTGTAAAGATGAAGCCACACTCAGGTTGGAGGAACAACACCTTATATTCCGTCTGGGTAGCCTCCAACCTGATAGCATGAACATTGACTTCTCTAACTTCCGCTAATGCCCCACCTCCCCCTCATATCCTATCCGTTATTTATATACACACATTCTTTTTCTCTCTCTCCTTTTTCTTCCTCTGTCCCTCAGACTATACCCCTTGCCCATCCTCTGGGTTTTTCCACCCTCCCCCCTTGTCTTTCTCCCCGGACCTCCTGTCCCATGATCCTCTCATATCCCCTTTGCCAATCACCTGTCCAGCTCTTGGCTCCATCCCTCCCCCTCCCACTTTCAAATCTCTTACTAGCTCTTCCTTCAGTTAGTCCTGACGAAGGGTCTCGGCCTGAAACGTCGACTGTACCTCTTCCTAGAGATGCTGCCTGGCCTGCTGCGTTCACCAGCAACTTTGATGTGTGTTACGAAGAAAAGGAATTAGGTTCCATCTTATTAAATCTTCCTTAATATTTATATACAGGCTGATAATTGCATTTTGATGATTTTGCCAAATCTTTTGTCATAATGATGCCCAATTATTTGACGGACTCTGTTTGCCATGCTCAAGGATATCTACTTTCAATTTCTCTTGGTGGGCTATAGTTATATGAAAGTAGTTGGGTTTTATCTATGTTGATCTTGTATCCTGGTAATTGGCCATATTGTTCAAAGGATTGCATCAATTTAGGTAAAGAGTATGTTGGTTGCCCTAGATAGATCAAAATGTCATCCGCGTAACAGGCCAATTTATGCTCTGTCCCTTTGATAGTAATTCCCCTGATATCTTCATTTTGTCTGATGTATTGAGCTAATGGTTCCAGATATAATGCAAAGAGTAGTGGTGACCATGCACAACCTTGTCTCGTGCCCCTTTCTAGGGTAAAGCTATGAGATAAATATCCATTGATTTTAATCCTGGCAGTAGGATTGTCGTACAGTGCCTGTATAGTTTTAATAATTGTGTCATGTAGACCAAATCTATGTAAAACTCCGTAAAGAAAATTTCAATTAACCGAATCAAATGCCTTTTCAGTGTCCACGCTTCAATTTCATTTCAATTTTCAATTGCTTCAATTTCATTTTTTTATATGATCCATGATGTGAAGTGTCCTTCGTATATTGTCTTGTGTTTGGCGTTGTTGTATAAAACCTGTCTGATCATTATGTATCAGTGTGGGTTTGGCCATGATGGAGGTAAATAATCTATAATCTACATTAAGAACAGATATTGGTCTAAATGACCCACATTCCATTTTATTCTTATCTTCTTTCGGTATGGCTGAGATTATTGCCTCCTTCCAGTTGGGTGGCATTTGTGCCTTTCTTAGAGCCCAGTTCAGTGTGGGGAGAAAAACAGGAATTAACTCATTTCTACATTCCTTATACCACTCTGCTCTATATCCATCTGATCCTGGTGACTTGCTTAATTTAAGCGTACTAATTGCAGTTTTTAGTGTAGTTGTTATTTCTAAGGAGAAGGTGCTTGGGAAACTGAAAGGTCCAGAGGTGGATAAGTCACCTGGACCAGATGGACTACAACCCGGGGTTGTGAAAGAGGTAGCTGAAGAGATTGTGGGGGCACTTGTAGTGATCGTTCAAGAATTACTAGATGTGGAATTCCAGTAGTCCGGAGGACTAGGACATCACAAATGTCACTTAACTCTTTAAGAAGGGAGGAAGGCAAAGGACATAAAATTAGCCTGACTTCACTGGTTGACAAGAGGTTTGAGTCCATTACTACGGTAAAGTTTAGGTAATTGGAGGGACACGATAACATTGGCTGAGATTAGTATGGTTTCCTTCAGGAGAAATCTTGTCTGGCAAATCTGTTGGAATTCTTTGAGGAATCAACAAGCAGGATAGACAAAGGAGAGTCAGTAGATGTCGTTTACTGGGATTTTCAGGGGCATTGACAAGGTGCTGCACATGAGGCTGCTTAACAAGGCAAGAGCCCACAGTCTTACAGGACAGATACTAGCATGGATGGCATGGATTGGTGGAAGGAAAAGAGTGGGACTAACGGGAGCCTTTTCTGGTCGGCTGCCAGTGACTAGAGGTGTATGGCAGACGTTGGTGTTGGGTCTGCTACTTTTAATGCTGTATGTCAATGACCTGGATAGTGGAATTGATGGCTTTGTGGTTAAGCTTGCAAATGATACAAGGAAAGGTTTAAAGTACATTTATTATCAAAATATGTATACAGTACAAAATCTTGAGATTCATCTTCTTGCAGGCAGTCACAAAACAAAGAAACAGAATAAATCCCATTTAAAAAACCCATGCAACAAAGACCGCCAAACACCCACTGTTCCAAAAAAACTGAACAAATTGTGCAAACAGTAAAAAAAAAAGTGAACAGATAGACACAGAACAAGAACTGCTGGATCCCCAAAAACGAGTGCACAGTCACGGAGACAGTTCAGTGCTGGGGGGAGTGACCCTCACAGAGCAGAGAGCTGAACACCTGTTTGCCCTTCGCCCTTGGACTTGATGCCTTGATCTTTTTAATCTGGTTTTGCACTTCAATCAGACCAAACGTTGGTTCGTCTTTTGCTCTCAGGCCTGCCCCCCCCCCCACTTCAATCTGGCAATGGCCCCCCCAGCTGTAACTGTATTCTCGAGAGTCAGGATACTGCAAAAACGTCAGGTAGTACAGATGGTTCAAAAGCACAACTCTCAAAAGGAAATCATAGGCTGTGGATCAAAGTGATTGTAGTCCAGGAAAAGTATAATTAATAGAATAGTTAGTAGTTTTGTTTGCTGCCTGTAAAGTGCCACTGTGAGCCGCCAGTGCCATCTTTACAGGGGCAGATAGTGTCGAGGAAGCAGGGAATCTGCAGCAGGGCTTGGACAGATTGGGAGAATGAGCAAAGAAGTGGCCGATGGAGTATAGGGGTGTGGTCAATCACTCTGGTACAAGGAATAGAAGCATAGACTATTTTCTAAACGGGGAGAAAATTCAGAAACAGGAGGTGCAAAGGGTCTTGGGATTCACTAAAGATTAACTTGCAGGTCGAATCGGTAGTAAGGAAGACGTCCAAAATGCAATGTTAGCATTCATTTCGAGAGGACAAGAATATAAATGCAAGGGTGTAATACTGAGGTTTTGTACGGCTTTGGCCAGACCACCGTTGGAGTATTGCGAGCAGTTTTAGGCCCCTTAGCTGGAGTTTAGAAGAATGGGTCTCACTGAAACGAATTGAATGCCCTATACAGAGTGGACAAGGAGAGGATGTTTCCTATAGTGGGGGAGTCTAGGACCAGAGGGCACAGTCTCAGAATAGAGGGACGTCCTTTTAGAGCAGAGATGAGAGGGAATTTCTTTAACTGAAGGGTGGTGAATCTGTGGAATTCATTGCCACAGATGGCTGTGGAGGCCAAGTCATTGGGTGCATTTAAAGCAGAGTTGATAGGTTCTTGATTAGTAAGAGCATCACAGAAGGCAGGAGAATGGGGTAGAGAGGGGCAATGGTGGAATGGTGAAGCAGATTCAATGGGCCGATTGGCCTAATTCTGCTCCTATATCTTATGGTCTCATAGAGTGGTGGGGCTTGTAGGGATACGAGTTGCAGGCAGGAAAGTAGGAGTGGCAGAAAGGACTAGTCTGTACCTGTGCTGCATTGTTCCACGTCTCTGTGAGACGAGTTGCAGATTTGGTACGACAGCAAAGACTTGCAATTTCCTACAGAAGAGGGAATGGTTGCATCTGTCATGGAGGTTCCAATGCACAAGATTGTGATAGGCTGTCGATGGTTATAGACTCTTCCAGCTCCAGTCACGGGCAGAACCCTCCCCACCATCAAGGACATTGTCAAATCATGGGGCATCAAGCAAGCAGTATCCATCACGCAGAACCGTTACCACCTAGGACAGTCCCTCCTCTCATTTCTACCATCAGAAAGGAGGTTCAGGAGCCTGAAGACACTCACTTGTTTCAGGAACAGCTCCCCCTTTGACATCAGATTTTGGAATGGTCTATGAACACTGTTACTTTTTTTGCACATTTAATCTGTAATTTTGAGATTCAAGATAGTTTATTGTCATTCTTCAGCACACGAGCGTAAAGGAGAACAAAATGGTTGTTACTCCAGATCCGATGCAGCATAAAAAACACAATAATTTATGGCACGCACTCAGAATGCTGGAGGAACTCAGCAGGTCGGGCAGCATCTGTAGAAATGAATAAACCGTGGATGTTCCGTTAGTCCTGAAGAAGAGTCTCAGCCCAAAAAAGTTGACTGTTCATTCCCCTCCATAGATGCTGCTTGACCTGCTGATTTCCTGCAGCATTTGCTGTGTGTTGCTCAAGACTTCCAGCATCTGCAGAATCCCGGGAGTGGGTTACAGGCTAGGATCCAATCCAGGGGATCTAGGATTTATATATAGAACAACAGATTCCCGGGAGAGATTTGCAGGCTGGGATCTAATCCGGAAGTTTGAGGGTTTATATATAGAATAACAGATTCCTGTGAGTGGGTTACAGGTTGGGATATAATCCAGGGTTTGCAGAGTTTACACAGTAATAGATCCCCAGGAGTGAGTTACAGGTTGAGGTCTCATCCCAGACAACAGAAAATCTGCAGATGCTATAAATCCAACCAACACACGCAAACTGCTGGAGGAACTCAGCAGGCCAGGCAGCATCAATGGAAAAAAGCTGATGTTTCAGGCCGAGACCCTTTAGCAGGACTGGAAAGAAAGAGGAGAAGTCAGAGTAAGTAGGGGGAGGGACGGAAGAAGTACAAGGTAGAAGGTGACAGATGAAACCGGGAGAGGGGTAAGAGGTGAAGTAAAGAGCTGAGAAGTTGATTGGTGGGAGAGATACAAGGCCAGAGATGGGTGAATCTGATAGGAGAGGACAGAAGACCATGGAAGAGGGAGGAACACCAGAGGGAGAGGAGATAAGGTGAGAGAGGGAAACAGGAATGGATAACGATGAAGATCCTGCCAAGAAGCACATCTCCCTCCCCCACTTTCTGCTTTCAGTAGGGGCTGCTCCCTATGCAACTCCTCTGTCCGCTCGTCCCTCCCCACTGATCTCCCTCCTGGCACTTCTCCTTGCAAGTGAAACAAGTGCCAAACCTGCCCCTACACCTCCTCCCTCACTACCATTCAGGGCCCCAAATGGTCCTTCCAGGTTAGGTGACTCTTCACCTGTGAGTCTGTTGGGGTCATGTACTGTGTCTGGTGCTCATGGTGCGGCCTCCTGTGTGTCAGAGAGACCTGATGTAGATTGGGAGACCACTTCGCCAAGCACCTATGCTCCATCCGCCAGAAAAAGCAGCCAGTGGCCACCCGTTTCAATTCCACTTCCCATTCCCATTCCAACATGCCAGTCCACATCCTCCTCAACTGCTGTGATGAGGTTGGAGGAGCAACACCTTATATTCCGTCTGCGTAGCCTCCAACCTGTAGGCATGAGGATCAATTTCTCCAACTTCCAGTAATGCCCCCCCCTCCTTCACCATTCCCCATCCCTTTTTCCCCTCTCTCATCTTATCTCCTTACCTGTCCATCGCCTCCCTCTGGTGCTCCTCCCTTTTTTCTTTCTTCCATGGCCTTCTGTCCTCTCCTATGAGATTCCCCTTCTCCAGCCCTGTATCTCTTTCACTAACCAACCTCCCAGCTCTTCACTCCCTCACCCTCTCTCAGTTTCACCTATCTCCTACCACCTTGTTCTCCCCCTCCCCCACCTTCTTACTCTGACTTCTCCTCTTACTTTCAAGTCCTGAGGAAGGGTCTCAGCCTGAAGTGTCGACTGTTAATTCATCTCCATGGATGCTGTCTGACCTGCTGAGTTCCTCCAGCATTTTGTGTGTTCCTGTGTCTAGAATAATTTATAGTGATTTTTATGTATCGTGTTGCATGGCTGCCACAAAACAACAAATTTCAGTGATTTTAAACCTGACTCTCCTTGCACAGAACACGTGCCCTCTGATCGTCTACCCTCCAGGCACAGGGAAACCCTATTGATGCCTCGTGTAATATTTCAAAGTAATTCCCTCCCCAACCACGACTGCTCCAGAAAGTAAACTCAGCCCATCCTGCTACCCTTGGGTGTCCACCATCACACTTGGAGTCTTGTGTTCATTGTAGATGGAGGGTGCAGAGGAGATTTACCAGGACGCTGCCTGTCTTACGAGCTTTGGAGTGAAGGAGGGTGAGACTTGACGGGTGTGTACAAAATGATAAGAGGCATTGATCGAGTGGACCGACGAAGATCTTTTTCCACAGTGTGAGGGAACATAATTTTAAGGTGATTGGAGGAAAGTAAAGGGGGATGTCAGAGGTGTTTTTTTTGCACAGGGAGTGTGTGGAATGCCCTGCCGGGTGGAGGGAAAAAGGGGGAGGGGGTGGAGGTAGATAAATTAGTGATATTTAAGAAACTGTTAGATGGAAGCATGGAGAGCTACCTGGGAAGGAAAGGCTATATTGATCTTAGAGTAAGTTAAAAGGTTGGCACAACTGTGTGTGTAGACCAAAGGGCCTGAACTGTTCTCCATGATGATAGATCTGCTTCTGAGTTTCTCCCTCCTCAGCCTCACCGTCCCTCAGACTCTCTCATTCACCTACCCACATCCCTTGCTTTCTCTGCTTTTTCCCTTGCTTTTTCCACTTACACACTTCCACACTTCCTCTACACTCAACTATCCCCCCTCCCCTCCCTCATACACACTCCCACACTTCCTCTACACTCAAATATCCCCCCTCCCCTCCCTCAAACACACTCCCACCCTCTACACCCAAATATCCCCCCTCCCCTCCCCTCCCTCAAACACACTCCCTCCATCATACACACTCCCAAACTCCTCTACACCCAAATATCCCCCTCCCCTCCCTCATACACACTCCCAAACTTCCTCTACACCCAAATATCCCCCTCTCCTCCCTCATACACACTCCTTTCCTCATACACACTCCCAAACTTCCTCTACACCCAAATATTCCCCTCCCCTCCCTCATACACACTCCTTCCCTCATACACACTCCCAAACTTCCTCTACACCCAAATATCCCCCTCCCCTTCCTCATATACACTCCTTTCCTCATACACACTCCCACGCTTCATCTACACTCAAATATCCCCCTCCCCTCCCTCATACACACTCCTTTCCTCATACACACTCCCAAACTTCCTCTACACCCAAATATCCCCCTCCCCTCCCTCATACACACTCCCACACTTCCTCTACACCCAAATATCCCCCTCCCCTCCCTCATACACTTTTCCTTCCTCTCCACTCCCTCATACACACTCCCAAACTTCCTCTACACTCAAATATACCCCTCTCCTCTCCCTCAAACACACTTCTTCCCTCACACTCCCATGCTTCATCTACGCTCAAATATCCCCTCTCCCCTCCCTCAAACACACTCCTTCTGTCATACACACTCCCACATTTCCTCTACACTCAAATATCCCCTCTCCCCTCCCTCAAGCACACTCCCCTCACCCCTCAAACACACTCCCTCACACACACTCCCAGTACAACTATCCCCCTCTTCCCTCCCTCAAACTCACTCCCCTCCCTCATACACTCTCCTCTCTGTATCACCCCTCCCCCTCTACCACTCCCTCCCTCAAACACTCCTCTTTCTCCATTCTCTCTGTATCTCCCACCCTTCCCTCATACATATCTCCCTCCACATTTCCTTCCCACTCCCCACCCTCTCTCCCCTCCTCCATTAACACTCCCTTTCTCTCTCCACTCTCTCTATATCTCCCTCCTCCTCCCACTCCCTCCCCTTCCCTGTCTCCCTCCCTCCTTCACCCTCTCCTCCCCCTCCCTCAGACTCTCATCCCCTTCTTCCCAACCCTCCACTCCCTCCCCAGCATTTCTCCTTCTCCTCCCTCCCATGCTCCCTCTTCTCCCTTTCTGTACCTCCCTCCCCTCCCCCTTTTCCTCTAACCCCGTCCCTCCCTCATTCCCCTCACCCTAAATCCTTCCTTCACCTCACCCTCCCTCTTTCTCTCACTTTCCCTCTCCCCCACTCCCTCCCTCCCACCCACCTACCCTTCTCCCTCCATCCCACCTTTCCCCTCTCCCTCTCTCCCTCCTTCCCCCTCCTCTCCCTCCCTCCCCCTCTCCCCCTCCCTCCTCATCTCCCTCCTTCCCACCTCCCTCCTTCCCCCCTCCCTCCCTCCTTCCGTCTCTCCCTCACTCCTTCCTTCCACCCCTCCCTTCCTCCTTCCCCTCTTCCTCCTTCCTCCTCCCTCCTTCCCTCTCTCACCCTCACTCTCTCCTTCCCCTCCCTCCCTTCTCCTTCCTTCCTCCTCCCTCTTTCCCCTCCTTCCTCCTCCCTTCTCCTTCCTTCCCCCAACTCCCTCCCTTCCTCCCCTCCCTCCTTCTCCCTTTCTCTCCCTTCTTCCTTCTGCCCCCGTCCTTTCCCCTCTCCATCCCCCCACTCCCCCCTCTCCACCCTCACTCCCCTTCTCCATCCCTCATTTCCCCTCTCTCTCCCTCCCTTACTGTACCATGACCACCCAGCTCTTTGTATTGATCCGGATTCCCTGGGGCCCTAGTATTCACGGGGAATCCCAGTTGCAGCGCTTCTCGCTGTTCCGGGTTCAATTTCACCTGCCGCGCTCTGCTCCAGATATCGGCTGATCAATATCGTGTTCTCGTTCGAGATTACCCCCTCACTATCAGGTCCATCATATCCGCTTTGCCCATGAGCCGGAGTTCTTTCCTCGAGTGCTGGAGCTCATTTTAATCCCTTATCGCAAACCATTGAGAAAATTATCTCGGAATGGTATACAGTTTTTCTTTTCAGAGAGGGTGCAGAGAAACAATACAACTCTATTCCAGAAATTCCTTCAGAAACCGACTTTCCCATCGACACGGATCCCGATCCAGGTCGGGAATACGATCCGCTCCGGGTCATCTTTCGAGCTTGAAAAGTTTTGTATGACTTGTGTCCATTGTCTCGGCAGCGCCTTTAACACTTACCGTACCATCCAGCCTATAGATCGCAGCTGAGTATTAAACAAGCAACCGGCGTAGAGAACTATGAATTGTTTGGTGGGCTTACTACTTCTTTTCTCCTCCGACCCGACCCAGCGGTCAAAAGTAGACACCATCTCCTGTGTGTGTGTGTGTGTGTGTGTGTGAGAGAGAGAGAGATATCCCCCAGTGAGTAGCTTATCCGTATAGGCTTCAGCATGTGAAGACTGTCTGTGTGTGTGATTATACAGGTCTGTGTTTCTTATGAGTGTGATTTTGTGTGTTCTGGCCAGCCAATTTACTTGTGAGTATTTACGTGTTTATGGGGATCATTGTGTGTGTGTGGGGGGGGGGGGTGAAGAAACTTGTGTATTTGCTGATTTGTCTTTGTATGTGTGAGGGCAGTCTCCATTTGACAGAGTCTGTGTGTAATTATGGGGCCCTTTGTGTGTATGCAGTGCTGTGTGTGTGTGTGTGTATATGCAGTGCTGTGTGTGTGTGTGTATATGCAGTGCTGTGTGTGCCCTTTGTGTGCATGGAGTGCTCTATGTGTGTGTGTGGAGTAGTGTGCCCTTTGTGTGTATAGCGTGCTGTGTGTAAGTGTGTGTATAGTGTGCTCTGTGAGTATGTGTATGGAGTGCTGTGGGTCTGTCTGTGTGTATGCAGTGCTGTGTGTGTGTGTGTCTGGCGTGCTGTGTGTAAGTGTGTGTATAGTGTGCTCTGTGAGTATGTGTATGGAGTGCTGTGGGTCTGTGTGTGTGTATATGGAGTGGTGTGTGTGTCTAGAGTGCTGTGTGTAAGTGTGTGTATAGTGTGCTCTGTGTGTGTGTGCAGTGCTGTGTGTAGGTGTATGTGTGGAGTGCTGTGTTTTTTTGTGTGTGTATGGAGTACTGTGGGTGAGGGTGTGGGTGTGGAGTGTTTTGTGTGGAGTGGTGTGTGTGTATGCACTGTGTGTGGGTGTGTATAGAGTGCTGTGTGTAAGTGTGTGTATAGTGTGCTCTGTGTGTGTGTGTGTGTGTGTGTGTGTGTATGGAGTGCTCTGGTTCTGTGTGTGTGTATGCAGTGCTGTGTTTGTGTGTGTGTATATGGAGTGGTGTGGGTGTTCGTGTGGATTGTTTTGTGTATGTGGGTGGTGAGTGTGTATATGGAGTGCTGTGGGTGTGGTGTGTGGGGGTTGGTATATGTGTGTTGTGTGTGTGTATGGAGTGTTATGTTTGTGGGTGTGTATATGGAGTGTTGTGTGTGTGTGTGTGTGTGTGTGTGTGTGTGTGTGAGAGAGAGAGAGAGTAGTTTTCCTGTGTATAACCGTAAGTGTGTGGCGGCGGTCTCTGGGTCAATGAATTTCCCCAGAGCGCAGCCGCGATGGAAGTAAGCAAACTGGCCCAAACACAAAGGGAGATGGCAACAATAGGAGCGCAAAATGCAAATTCTGACACCACAGAAAAACGAGGCGGCGTAGTCTCACTGGGAATTTGTTTCTGATGAAAACTCTTTCTCATTGTTCTTAAATGCCAGTTTTTTTTGGCCGACACAAAAGTTGCCTCCCAGTGCCACTCACCTTTGATAGATGGAGCTGCGTCTACAGACTCCTCCCCGGAGTTTTTCAGTCCACGCAATATTTCTGGAAAGAGGAATCTACAAGAGCGTGTGGTGGCTAGGGGAGCGAGAGGAGGACTCAGGAAGGAGACGGGGGCAGAGAGCGAGATAGAGGGAGGGAAGGAGAAGGGGGTAGCGGTCAGGACGGCGGGGAGAGGTAGACGGACGATGCGGGAGCCCCTTTGCCCTGGTCACTCGAACCGAAACAACTTTCCCCCGCAGCCCTGCAAGTTGGGGCGTACCGGCTTCGCTCTTTCCGTGCTCGAGGTCCGCGAGGGAGCGCCGAGGAGCCGCAGCCAGCCTGGCATCGGAGCTTCTGCCCGGCCGAAGTTGCTGCGGGCAGCGAGCCTCGGGCACAGCCGGAGCCCGACCTGCCTCGCACTCAGCGATCGCCGCGCTCTGGAAGATGTGGTGGCCCGCGGGGGTCCGGTATGGATGTAATTTGCGAGTTTTGTTGCTGCTGGAACTGTGGCTGGTTTCGGCTGAAATTATGGAGCCCATTTACTGGAATTCGCTTAATGAAAGGTGGGTAAGCGAGCCTGGCGGCCACCTCGCCGTCTTCTCGTGGTGAGGGATCGATTTGCAGTTGGTCGTAGTTTCAATGAATTTACACTGTTTTAAAACCCTTTCCCCCTCCCCCTCCATCCAAAAACAAAAACCGTCTTTCCTTTGGGAGTTTGTCTTGCTTCAAACTACGCGGATGACTTCAGTGGCGGTTTTGTTCGGGTCTGTGGTGAACACCCCTTTCCCTCCCTCCAGAAGAGACCGGGAACTGCTCGGGTCTCCCGCCTCTGGACTCTGGAGAAACCGGGGTTTGGGTCAAGGTTCCGGTGTCTAATCCGCGTGTCGGGAAGCTGGACCTGATCGCTCGCTGGCCGGCTCCAGCCCTCAGTCGGGGTTTTATTGAATGTTTGTTACAATTATAGGTTGTGTGTGTGCGTGCGGGGGAGGGCTCCGAGGAACAAGTTCACGGTCGCAGTCTGTAGCCTTTAAGCACTTTGACAAACGCGATTATATTACAACGGCTGATCCCAGTCTCGAGAGTCAACTCTCCCTCTGCCTCCTTGATATTTACAACATGCTACAATAAACATAACTCGCTGTGTGTGTGTACTGATGGTGTGAAGTGAGACTGTGTATTTGATTGTGTGTACTGTGTGTGTGCTCGCGCGTGTATTCGAAGTGTTAATCCGAGAGTCTGCGACCTGAGGTTATGAATTGAGTGTGTTCCCCTCCCTCGGAGTGTGTGCCTGTGCCTGTCCCTTGTATTGTGTCTAAGGCAACTTTCGACCTGTGTGCATCCGAGCATCTCTCGGACTTAATTCTCTGGAACTGTGAATTGTGAAAATATTTTCTTCCGCCGTCCCTGACTGTGTCTCACTCACTGAAGCTATGAACACAACCGACCAGCTGTTAATTTGTTACCCCGGTATCTGGTTCTGCATTTGGGGTGGCCATGGCTCCATATGACTCTTTGAGGTGGCGGGGGGGGGGAGCCCAGAAGTCTCACCCTCTGGTTCCATCTACACCCCATAACTACAACCCCCGTTCCATCTACATTCCATAACTACATCCACCCACTCCCTGGTTCTATCTACACCCCATAACTACACCCCCCCTCCCGGTTCAATCTACACCCCATAACTACAACCCCTGGTACCATCTACACCCCCTCCCCAGTTCCGTCTACACCCCATAACTACATTCACCCCCTCCCTGTTCCATCTACACCCCATAACTACATTCACCCCCTCCCGGTTCCATCTACACCCCATAACTACACCCATCCCCTCCTGGTTCCATCTACACCCCATAACTACAACCCCTGGTACCATCTACACCCACTCCACAGTTCCATCTACACCCCATAACTACACCCATCACCTCCCGGTTCCATCTACACCCCATAACTACACCTTCCCCCGGTTCCATCCATACCCAATAACTACACCTCCCCCCGGTTCCATCTACACCCCATAACTACACCCCCCCACCCGGTTCAATCTACACCCCATAACTACACCCACCTCCTCCAGGTTCCATCTACACCCCCCCCCCCGGGTCCATCTACACCCCATAACTACACCTCTCCCCGGTTCCATCTACACCCCATAACTACACCCCCCAGTTCCATCCACCCCCCATAACTACACCCCTCAGTTCCATCTACACCCCATAATTACACCCGGTTCCATCCACAACCCCATAACTACAACCCCCTCCCGGTTCCATCTACACCCAATAACTACACCCACCGGTTCCATCTACACCCCATAACTAACCCGCCCTCCGGTTCCATCTACGTGCAATAACTAACCCCCCCTCCCCGGTTCCATCTACACCTCATAACTACAACCCCCTCCCGGTTCCATCTACACCCAATAACTACACCCACCGGTTCCATCTACACCCCATAACTAACCCGCCCTCCGGTTCCATCTACGTGCAATAACTAACCCCCCCTCCCCGGTTCCATCTACACCTCATAACTACAACCCCCTCCCGGTTCCAGCTACACTCCGTAACTATACCTACCCCCCCCCCCCCCGGTTCCATCTACACCCAATAACTACACCCCCTCCCCGGTTCCATCTACATCCCATAACTACACCCACCCACTCCTGGTTCCATCTACACCCACCCCCTCCCGGTTCCATCTACACCCCATAACTACACCTCTCCCCGGTTCCATCTACGTGCCATAACTACACCTCTCCCCGGTTCCATCTACGTGCCATAACTAACCCCCCCCCCCCCCCGGTTCCATCTACACCCCATAACTACATCCACCCACTCCCGGTTCCATCTACGCCCAATAACTACACCCCCTCCCGGTTCCATCTACACCCCATAACTACACCCACCCACTCCTGGTTCCATCTATACCCACCCCCTCCCGGTTCCATCTACATCCCATAACTACATTCACCCCCTCCTGGTTCCATCTACACCCCATAACTACAACCCCTGGTACCATCTACACCCCCTCCCCAGTTCCATCTACACCCCATAACTACACCCATCACCTCCCGGTTCCATCTACACCCCATAACTACACCCATCACCTCCCGGTTCCATCTACACCCCATAACTACACCTTCCCCCGGTTCCATCTACACCCAATAACTACACCCCCTCCCCGGTTCCATCTACACCCCATAACTACACCCACCCCCTCCCAGTTCCATCTACACCCCATAACTACACCTCCCCCTGGTACCATCTACATGCCATAACTACACCTCTCCCCGGTTCCATCTATGCGCCATAACTACCCCCCCCCCCCCCCCCCGGTTCCATCTACACCCCATAACTACACCTCCCCCTGGTACCATCTACATGCCATAACTACACCTCTCCCCGGTTCCATCTACGCGCCATAACTACACCGCTCAGTTCTATCTACACCCCGGTTCCATCTACAACCCCATAACTACAACCCCTTCCTGGTTCCAGCTACACCCCATAAATACACCTCCCCACTGCCCCCCCCGGTTCCATCTATACCCCATAACTACACCCACCCCTTCCCAGTTCCATCTACACCCCCATAACTACAGCCCCGGTTCCATCTACACCCAATAACTACACCCCCTCCCCGGTTCCATCTACACCCCATAACTACACCCACCCCCCCCCCACCAGTTCCAACTACACCCCCTGGTTCCATCTACACCCCATAACTACACCTCCCGGTTCCATCTACACCCCATAACTACACCTCTCCCCGGTTCCATCTACACCCAATAACTACACCCACCCCCTCCCAGTTCCATCTACACCCAATAACTACACCCCCCCCCCCCGGTTCCATCTACACCCGATAACTACACCTCCCGGTTCCACCTACACCCCATAACTACACCCCCCCAGTTCCAACTACACCCCCCCCCCCCGTTCCATCTACACCCCCTACACAATCCATTCCCCAAAATCTCAGCTTGGAGGTTGTCCATTCTCCACCCCTACAACCCATTACACACAGACACACGCACCAGCGTTCTACTGACGGAGAGGAATAAACGGTTGCTGTTTCGGTCGGGGACCCTTCATCAGGACCAGAGAGGAAGGGGGGCTGAAGCCAGAGTGAGAAGCTGGGGCAGGGGAAGGAGTATGAGTTGGCAGGTGATAGGTGAGGTCAGGTGAGGGAGATGATGTGAGAGACTGGGAAGTGGCAGGTGAGACCAGGTGAGGGAGATGATGTGAGAGACTGGGAAGTGACAGGTGAGGCCAGGTGAGGGAGATGATGTGAGAGACTGGGAAGTGACAGGTGAGGGAGATGATGTGAGAGACTGGGAAATGACAGGTGAGGGAGATGATGTGAGAGTCTGGGAAGTGACAGGTGAGGCCAGGTGAGGGAGATGATGTGAGAGGCTGGGAAGTGACAGGTGAGGCCAGGTGAGGGAGATGATTTGAGAGACTGGGAAGTGACAGGTGAGGCCAGGTGAGGGAGATGGTGTGAGAGACTGGGAAGTGACAGGTGAGGGAAATGATATGAGAGGCTGGGAAGTGACAGGTGAGACCAGGTGAGGGAGATGATGTGAGAGGCTGGGAAGTGACAGGTGAGACCAGGTGAGGGAGATGATGTGAGAGGCTGGGAAGTGACAGGTGAGGGAGATGATGTGAGAGGCTGGGAAGTGACAGGTGAGGGAGATGATGTGAGAGGCTGGGAAGTGACAGGTGAGGGAGATGATGTGAGAGACTGGGAAGTGATGGGTGAGGTCAAGTTCCTCCTTCAGCCCTTTACCTCTCTCACCTCTCTCTTCCCAGCTTGTCACACCATTTCCCGTGCCCCCTTTCTACTGGTGATGAGGGTCTCAGCCTGCTACATCGACTGTTTATTCTTCTCCATAGATGGTGTCTGACCTGCTGCATTCCACCAGCATCTTGTGTGTGTTGCTCTGGATTTTCAGCATCTGCAGAATCCCTTGTGCCTATGACCCAACACCTTCCACACTCAATCCTGTATTCCATTCCCAGCCTCCCCCTCCCCCTGCCTGCCAGAACTCATTCCTACCCCACCCCACCAGCCCATTCCTCACCCGCACTGCCCTCCCCTTCACCATCGCCTAATCTGTCGATGTGGCAGTCAGTCCTGTGCTGATGTTGTCTGGCTTGGCCCAGGTACTGTGCAGTCCGGATTTATTCAGCCAAGTGCAGCATTACATCAAAGTTCACACCTCCTGATGGGACATACCCAATGGGTGATTTTAAAAAAAATCCCTGCAATATCCAGAGGTGAGAATTTGGACGTGAGGTTGCCTTTGA
Organism: Mobula birostris; assembly: GCF_030028105.1. Classification (NCBI taxonomy): domain Eukaryota; kingdom Metazoa; phylum Chordata; class Chondrichthyes; order Myliobatiformes; family Myliobatidae; genus Mobula; species Mobula birostris. The sequence continues at coordinate 99,184,621 of NC_092374.1, forward strand.
CCGGGGCTGGCCTCCAAGGCGTCTCTCCTGGGGGAGGTAACATACAAGCACACAGGTAATGGGATAATGGGAGACTGAGGCTGGATGAAATCAATGGACATCCACATCAGTGTAGGAAAGGGTGGGAGATGAGAGCAAGGGTGGGGCATTATTTGGCACAATGCCTATGGCGGGGTACCTGTCAAGTACCCTTCGCCTGGCAGCAGGCTCAGCCCGGTGCCACCATCTGTAAGAGGCCCTTCACTCCAGCTCCCTGTGTAGTTAGCACAGGCAGATGCTCTGTTGGGTTAAATGCACTCCAGAGGGTTGGTAGGGTCCATCCCAGAGGACCTGTGGCTTGTGTCTACCCAGGGGCCCCTTAATCGCTGTATTAAGTGGTCGGGTGATCATTACCTGCAAAGTCAAAGTAAACACCAGGTACGATCTTGAGATTTGATTTCTTGCAGGTATTTACAGGAAAATAAATTCTATTGGACATCTTTATGAAAAACTACATAAATAAAGACAAACAGTGTATAAAAGAGGGCAAATTGTGCAAATAGAGAGTATCTTTTCTTCATGTGTCCACTGGCAATATTCCTTCTGGCCAAGAGCTCAGGCTGAAGGGCAGCTCCAGAGGGTCTGGCATGATTAACAGGGTCCCTATCCCTGTTTGCACTGGTAACAGGAATTCACTCTGGGAGGGAGAAAACCTTAACTAACACACAAAATGCTGGATGAACAGATGATCCAGGCCTATTGAAGAGTCTCAGCTTGAAATACAACTGTTTATTTCTGTTCATAGATGCTGCCTGGCCTGCTGTGTTCCTCCAGCATTTTGTGTTTGTTGCACGCGCACACCTTTGAGGATGGCAACGTAAAACTTCCTCACAGAGGGTGCGAGTTGAGCTATAGCCCACCCCTTGAGAAAAGCTGTCAATACCAGGAGGGCAGTTGGAATCTTCCAAATAGGTTGGAGCTCTTGATTGGCCAGGAGAGGAGGCATCACAGGGCTGTGGGGGTGGAGGGGGAAGGATTACACTCTGCTGTGTCATTGGACGGGGTTAAAGGGACAATGGGCTTGAGATACGGTCAGTAAACTTGACAGCAGAGGTGGTTCAGCACACCAGTGCCGTGCTGAAGGAGTGCTGTACTACAGTGAGGAGTGGCACCAAGGCAGCACTGTCCTGTCTGAGGGAGCAGAGTGCAGGTGGGTAGGGCTGAGGGAGTGGAGTGGGGGTGGTGGGCACTGTTGCTTTTAAGCTGCCTGGGTGCACGGCCACACAGTAACTGAAATGCTCCTGCGCACATTGCCTTTGCTGCCACGCATCTGAAATTTTCTTTTATAAAATGTTAATATAATTGTGAAATATCTTGTAACTAATTGTTAATGAAAATAATCCAATAAGTTTTCTAAATAATAAATGTACCACAACCTTGAAACACTTTAGAGCTTCAACGCATTTACGTTTGTTAGTGTTTAAAGTCACAACACTGTTACAAATTGTGACAATAAACACAGAATGGAAGTCAGTAGCTCATTGTTAATAAACCGCCAGCCCGCTGAATGCTATGTTTAAAAGTTTACAAAGCATTAAAGATTTTCTTTCATTATACCCTTCAATTAATAAATCAAAAGTTTGTAATTTTTCAATTTTCAAAGTATGCATATTATAAAAAGTCTCGTGCAGTTTACAGGCCATATTAAAATTTCCTGCACAGAACAATGGTTGGTCCACGCAGCTGCTGGGGGTGGGGGAAATTAGAGGGAATACTGGGTGAGAGTGGCACTAAGAGTACAGTACATAGTGAGGAAAACCATGACGTTAAACGGGGGCCTGTTCTGTTCTCAGGTAGATGTTAAGGAACTGACAGAGAAGAAATGTTCTGGATGATTTGGCAGTGCTGTGCAGTACTGTCTCACTGAGGGTACAGGAAGGCTGGAGTGTTTCTGAGGAGTGTGACAGAGCAGCTGACTTGGGTGTGACTGTGTCATTCAGCTGTGGAAAAGATTTGGGGCTTTGCATTTGGGAAGTTTATGTTGAATAGGATGGATCAAATGTTTGTTATACCTTTTCAGAATCAGGTTTATCATCACTGACACAAGTTGTGAAATTTGTTACTGTATGTTGCAACAATAAATATATTAAAAAAATAAATAAGCAATGCAAAATTTGAGAGGTTGTGTTCATGGGTTCATTGTCTGTTCAGAAATCTGATGGCCAAGGGGAAGAAGCTGTTGCTAAAACATTGAGGTTGGATCTTCAAGCTCCTGTACCTCCTCCCTGATGATAGTGATGAACAGAGGGCATTTCCTGGGAGAAGTGGGTCCTTAATGATGGATACCATTGCCCTGAGGCAATCAATTCCTTGGTCTTACTGGCGTTGAGCGAAAAGTTATTGCTGCAACTCTACCCGATAGCTGATATACCACACTCCTGTATGCTTCCTCGTCACTTTTGGGAGTTAGGAGCAGTTTTCTGACAATCAGATTCAGTTTTATTTTTCACATCTATATTGAAACATACAAGGAAATGTGTAATTTGCCAACATAATACAGGGATCTGCTTGGGCAGCCCTCGTGTTGCTACACATTCCAGTGGCAACATGGCTTGCCAACGATGTTCAGCTTAACAGTAAAACAAGTCCCTTTCCCATCCCTTCCAACCCACTCGCTCACCCACACATACAGGTAGAAGGCACAAGAGCCTCAGGACTCACACCACCAGGTTCAAGAACAGGTATTACCCCTCAACCATCAGGCTCTTGAACGAAAGGGGATAACTACACTCACTTGCCCATCCATTGAGATGTTCCCACAACCAATGATCTCACCTTAAGGACTCTTTATCTCATATTCTCATTATTTATTGCTGTTTATTTATACTTGTATTTGCACAGTTTGTTGTCTTTTGCATTCTGGTTGATCGTTTGTTGATTTTGTTATAGTTACTATTCTATAGATTTGCTGAGTATGTCCACAGGAGAATGAATCTCAGGGTTGTATATGGTGACGTATATGTACTTTGATAACAAATTTACTTTGAACTTTGATACAGACAGGCTTCCAGTCCCAGAGCAGGCTGCCTTTGGTCCTTAGCCCCTGATGCTCAGACTCTTAGATGTCAGACATTCAGCTTTGGATTTCACTGACCTTTGAGTCTAGATCTTAGACAGCTTACCTTTAGCTTTATTTGCCACGTGTACATCGTAGTGTACAGTGAAATGTGCTTTTTGTATCATATCAAATCAGCTAGGATTGATATCAAATTAATCACTTGTTATGCTCCATGATGCGAGTATCCACCCTGCATCCCGCCTGGCCGATGTACGCTGCTCCGCATTCACAGGGAGTCCTGTAAATGCCAGCCGTCCTGAGTCCCAGGTCATCTTTGACCCCCATCAGCTGGGATTTGAGCTTCCTCACAAGTTTGTGGATGGTCTTTAATCCGCATCTGGCAATCCTTCCAAAATCTGTGGAATTATAGGGAAGACAGGCAGCAGTGACAGGTTCCTCATCGTTGTTAGAACTACTGTGGCATGCCAGTGGCTTTTGGGACTGCCTGGTGAAGGAAGCCATTGAAGTAAGATTTGAGAATAAGAATTTCAACAAAGACAAAGGTCTCGCTGTAAGTAAGAACTAGAATATGATTTTAAACAAGGTGGGACAGCAGAAACCTGATTGATTGAGAACTAACCAATAAGGAGGATGGATAACAGGAGCTGAGTCTATATACCACTGGTCTAGACATGCCTAGGCATCACCCCAATGAAGTTGGTGAAGTCTGTCACTGAAACGTTGATAAAATCGACACCTGGACCTGGTTGGAAGCCTGATAAGAGTTTATGCGTCATATACACTGGGAAAAGTACTAGGTCCTTTTTCAGCCAATGGCTTGTTATAAGGCACTGGTGAGGCCTCACGTGGAGTGTTGAGAGCAGTTTTGGCTCCTCATCTAAGAAAAGGATGTGCTGACGTTGGAGGAGGTTCGTGAAAATTGATTCCTGTATTGAAAGACTTGTCATATCAGGAGCATTGGATGACTCTGGAATTCAGAATAATGGCGGGGGCGGGGTGGTTCTCGTTAAAACTCTCAAATGTTCAAAGGGCTTAATAGAGTGGAGAGGATATATCCTATGGTGGGAGACTGTAAACCAGAGGACACAGCTTCAGAATAGAGGGATGTCTATTTAGAACAGATGAGGAATTTTCTTAGCCAGAGAGTGATGAATCTGTGGGATTCATCTGTGGAGCCAAGTTATTGGGTATATTTAAGGCAGAGGTTGATAGATATCTGATTAGTCAGGGCATGAAAGGATACAGGGAGAAGGCCGGATATTGAGGCTGAAAGGGAAAATGGATCAGCCATGATGAAACGGCAGAGCAGACTCGTGGGCCAAATGGCCTAATTCTGCTCCTATTGCTTATGGTTTTATGATCATGTGCTAAAGAAGAGAAATAGTGCTTAAATAAACAGATTTTTAAAAAAATATATATTTAAAAAATACTGGGAATGAGTTGGAGTCCTTGAAAGTGAGTCCATACTGTGGAAACAGTTGAGGGTTGAGCTGAGTGAAGTTATCCACACCGGTGCTGATGGTTGTAGGATAGTAACTGTTCTTGAACCTGGTGGTGTGGGACTTAAGGCTCCTGTACCTCCTTCCTGATGGCAGCAGTGAGAAGAGAGCATGGGCTGGGTGGCAGGGGTCACTGATGTTGGATGCTGCTTTCCTGCGATGGCACTCCATGTAAATATGCTCGATGGTGGGGAGGGCTTTGTCTGTGATGGACTGGGCTGTATCCATCGCTCTCGGTAGGATTTTCCGTTCTTGGGCATTGTGTTTCCATACCAGGCTGTGATGTAATTAGCTGTTGCCAAGTTCAAGATTAGCTTTATTTGTCACATGTACAGTGCAATGCATCGTTTGCATAAAAAAAAGGTACATGAGGATTGTGTTGGGGGCAGTCCGCAAGTCCAACAAACTGTGCCCACAGCTCACAAACCCTGACCCCTATGTCTTGCAGCACCAACAAACAGTGCCCACAATTTACAAACCCTGACCCCTATGTCTTTGGGATGGAATGCTACACTGTGGGAGGGTCAGTAGAGAGGGAGCAGCTTGCTTTGAAGGGTGATATTCTTTGAGGTACCAATTTTCTTGCCTGAAGATGCTCTTCAGTAGAGCATCTGAGAACAGTCGATAGATTATGGCATGGTTCTGGAGGACTGGAAGATTGCAAATGTCACTCCGCTATTTAAGAAGGGGGCAAGGAAGCAAAAAGGAAATGACATCCGTGGTTGGGAAGTTGTTGGAGTCGATTGTCAAGGATGAGGTTACAGAGTACCTGGAGGCATATGACAAGATAGGCAGAACTCAGCATGGATTCCTTAAAGGAAAATCCTGCCTGACAAACCTATTACAATTTTTTGAAGAAATTACCAGTAAGCTAGACAAGGGAGATGCAGTGGATGTTGTATATTTGGATTTTCAGAAGGCCTTTGACAAGGTGCCACACATGAGGCTACTTAACAAGATAAGAGCCCATGGAATTACGGGAAAGTTACATACGTGGATAGAGCGTTGGCTGATTGGCAGGAAACAGAGAGTGGGAATAAAGGGATCCTATTCTGGTTGGCTGCCGGTTACCAGCGGTGTTCCACAGGGGTCCGTGTTAGGTCCGCTTCTTTTTACATTGTACATCAACGATTTGGATTATGGAATAGATGGCTTTGTGGCTAAGTTTGCTGACGATATGAAGATAGGTGGAGGGGCCGGTAGTGCTGAGGAAACGGAGAGTCTGCAGAGAGACTTGGATAGATTGGAAGAATGGGCAGAGAAGTGGCAAATGAAGTACAATGTTGGAAAGTGTATGGTTATGCACTTTGGCAGAAAAAATAAACGGGCAGACTATTATTTAAATGGGGAAAGGATTGAAAGTTCTGAGATGCAACGGGACTTGGGAGTCCTCATGCAGGATACCCTTAAGGTTAACCTCCAGGTTGAGTCAGTAGTGAAGAAGGCGAATGCAATGTTGGCATTCATTTCTAGAGGAATAGAGTATAGGAGTAGGGATGTGATGTTGAGGCTCTATAAGGTGCTGGTGAGACCTCACTTGGAATACTGTGGGCAGTTTCGGTCTCCTTATTTAAGAAAGGATGTGCTGACGTTGGAGAGGGTACAGAGAAGATTCACTAGAATGATTTCGGGAATGAGAGGGTTAACATATGAGGAACGTTTGTCCGCTCTTGGACTGTATTCCTTGGAGTTTAGAAGAATGAGGGGAGACCTCATAGAAACATTTTGAATGTTGAAAGGGACGGACAGAGTGGATGTGGCAAAGTTGTTCCCCATGATGGGGGAGTCTAGTATGAGAGGGCACGACTTAAGGATTGAAGGGCGCCCATTCAGAACAGAGATGCGAAGAAATTTTTTTAGTCAGAGGGTGGTGAATCTATGGAATTTGTTGCCACAGGCAGCAGTGGAGGCCAAGTCATTGGGTGTATTTAAGGCAGAGATTGATAGGTATCTGAGTAGCCAGGGCATCAAAGGTTATGGTGAGAAGGCGGGGGAGTGGGACTAAATGGGAGAATGGATCAGCTCATGATAAAATGGCGGAGCAGACTCGATGGGCCGAATGGCCGACTTCTACTCCTTTGTCTTGTGGGAAAAAAAAACATTCATTTTGAACATTTCTAAAGCCGATAACTGAGGCAGTACCTCATAGAAATTACAGCACAGTTCAGGCCCTTCAGCCCACAATATTGTACCGACCTGTCAACCTACTCTAAGATCGATCCAACATTTCCCTTCCACATGGCCCTCCATTTTTCTAGGTATCATCTGTGCCTATCGAAGAGTTTCTTAAATGTTTCTTAAATAGCTTCCTCCACTACCCACCCTGGCAGCTCGTTCAACACATCCACCACTCTGTGGTGCCTGGGAGAAAGCCTCTAGATGTCCACTCGATCCATGCTAATTATCATCTTGTATAACTCTATCAAATCACCTCTCATCCGCCTCCACTCCAAAGAGAAAAGTCCTAGCTTGGTCAACCTATCCTCATAAGACATCCTCCCCACATCACAATTGTGTTTCTGAAATGATGACCAATCAGTTGTGGAGGACACATCAAAAGTGAACAGCTCACTAATGATGTCTCCTCATATGGTGATGAAACATTTGCAAATTGATTGCCAGATTCCAAGAACAACTCAACTCAACCCAACCACCAACCACCCGAGCTACATGTCTTCCAAATTATTTCCAACTTCCTCTCTGATCTAAGCAGCTTGTTCATGGAAATTATCGGAAGAATGATGTGTTGGGATGACACACAAATCCTGCATACTATTGCATTGCTTGGCCTGGTGTACCCATTGATGACATACTGTGTTATATATGCAAATTTTATCACGAGTATATTTTTGGAAGACAGCAGAAGTTTCTGTCATGACTTGAGACCAAAAGTTTCACAGCTTGGGAATGCTTCACATTACTATTATAATGAGAATCTTGCTCCTGGTCTGTACACAGCAAACTGCCACAAGCAGCTATGAACATCGTTAAGAAGGCTACGGTGTGTTGGCCTCCATTGGTTGGGGGAATTGAGTTTAAGCGCCGCAAGGTAATGTTGCAGTTCTATAAAACCCTGGTCAGACCACACTTGGTGTACTGTGTTCAGTTCTTGTCACCTCATTATTGGAAGGATGTGGAAGCCTTAGAGAGGATGCATCAATTTTAAAAATTGGAACTGCTTTAGCCTCCTGAGGAAGTTGAGGTGTTGCTGAGCCTTCTTGGCTGTGACATCACTGTGATTGGATCAGGACAGGTTTCTGGTGATGTTCACACCAAGGAACTTGAAATTCTAGAACCTCTCGACCTCAACACTCTTGTATGTGCTCCACCCAACGTTTTGAAGTCAATAATCAGCTCTTTTGTTGATGTAGCGCGATGTCGGAGAGTTCTGATGATGAAGCAGTCTGGATCATCTGACAGTCTGTCTAATCTGGGATTGACCCTTTCCCTCCTATAGGGACTCCTGTCTGAGTGACCCGTGGTCAAATCCCCTCCACAACGGACGGGTGGAGTGACACAGTCTGACTGAATGAAATGTCACGGCGCCATGCTGGGTGCCCATCATCCCCCGCTCCTCACCATAACGCATTCAATGGTGATACTTTCCACCCTGGCTACTTGCCATGAGGAGGAATTTCTTTGGCCGGAGGGTGCTGTATCTGTGGAATTCATTGCCACAGACGGCTGTGGAAGACAAGTTGTTGGGTGTATTTAAAGCAGAAATTGATAGATTCGGGGTATCAAAGGTTATGGGAAGAAGGTAGAAGAATGGGTTTGAGGGAAAATAAATCAGCCATGATTGAATTGTCAAGCAAACTCAATGGGCTGAATGGCGTAATTCTGCTCCTGTGTGTGGGAACTACAGTCAACTAGACGAGTTCATTAAAATGCCTCCTTTCTATTGCTTAGGGAATCTATGATTTCCTGTCAATCTGTCCAACAACGCAGCACTCCCTCCCATTCCTTTCCTGTTTCATCGTTTTTGAATCCCTCTCATTCACTGTCCAATAACCAACAGAGTTCTTGGACACCAGGGCAGACATTACCCTTTGCACTCTGACCTCACCTCATTATCAAAGAAGTGTCCCCACCTGTACCTCTTTCTGACTCTCTCTAAATGTTCTTGGGGACCTTACCCCCTTCAGAATTGGCAGGGGTTAATCTGAAGGGGGACAGCCTACATGTGACCTGAAAACTTTTAAGGCACAGTCATCAGAAAGGAGGAATAGGGATGGAGGGGATTCAGGCATGCCAAGTTCCCAATGAGAGAGATGATTGCCAGGCATTGTGGAAGTATCTTGCACTGTGCATTCCTTCGCCCTCTCTTCCCTGTCTTTCATGATAACGCTGCTGCTCTTGGTATAGAATTCCCTCTGTGTCTCCTGCCACATTCTGACTTGGGTAGTGCAGTTCCCTCCTCACTGTCCCATCACACTCCTGGGGTCACATGGGGAAAGAAGCAGGGTTAATGTCTCTGGTCAGATGCTGCCAAGGGTCCACTTGTTTGCAGAACATTGGCGGGTTCCAGTGGTTTCAGATGCACTCTGACGTTGTAATAGTCTAGTGTGAGATCCTGAGAAGGGGGGGATGGTCTGGAATCAGCATGGTGGGGAGGTCAGGGTGGGGCTTGGACATGAATCGGGGGAGGAGAAGAGGGGTAATGTGGGAGGGAGGGGAGAAGTGGGGCAGGAAGGATAGATTGAGTGGAATTGAGGAGTGGAGGTGGCGATGCAATAGAGAGGAGGGGAGAGAAGAAGGCAGATGTGGGGATTCGGGTCAGTGTCTGGGGCGGGGCTTGTCTCTGCTCCTGTAGTCTGCTACCCTGCTTGAATTGAGTGAGTGTATAACTATATCCTTGGGCAGCAATTAGAGCCATGATAAAGATCCTGCCCCTGACTTCCAAAGGTCAGTTGCAGAGAGTGAGAATAGACGGCGTGGGGCTCGGTGATGAGGGTATGTGACCATATCAGACACACACAGTATTTAAATGCCCGTCTATTCTCTCTGTCCTTTAGAACTCGGATAGGCTTGATGACCCTCTGTCCCCACTAGCCATGGTTCCAGAATTTCTCAGCTATATGATCATTATACCATCAGACCATTTGGTCCATCGACTAACTCCGCCGTTCCATCATGGCTGATTTACTATCCCTCTCAACCCCATTCTCCTGCCTTCTCCCCATAACCTTTGACATTCTTACTAATGAAGACCTAGTCAACCTCAGCTTTAAATATACCCAATCACTTGGCCTCCCCAGACATCGCTGGCAATGAATTCCACAGATTCAACACCCTCTGGCTGAAGAAACTCCTCCCATCTTGTCTGAGGGTCATTTTTCTATTCTGAGGCTGTGCCCTCTGGTTCTAGACTCCCCACTAAAGGAACATTCTCTTCACATCCCCTCTATATCGATATTTGAAAGGTTTCAATGAGACCCCCTCCCTTCTAAACTCCAGTGAGCACAGGCTCAGAGCTAAAAAATGCTCTTCGTATCTTAAAGCTTTCATTCCTGGGATCATCCTCTTGAACCTCCTCTGGGGCCAAAAATGCTGGAACTTTCTATTAACTGTGTCATTAATTTGTTAGCTAAGATGCAGATTAACCCCTTCACCACTGAGGGAGAGATCCGCAAGAACATTTGGAGAGGATCATATTGAGGGAAGGTTGGGACGCCACTTTGATAAGGCGGTAAGGTGAGATTGCCAAGGGAAAGTTCTGCCCTGGGTCATTGGTTGTTGTGGTTGGACATTCTGGGAATGGGAATGGGAAGGGTACAGAAACACTGGAATGGGAAAGGGTTTGGAGATCTGGGGGAAGAACTGTAGCAGGGGGTGTAATCCCATCCTCACTGCTAACCCCACAGGGTGGTGTATGAGGTGCATCTTCTCTGCGGCATTCCCCAGTGAAGTACTGAGAGCGTTGGTCATCCTAGAAAGGAGGAGAATCTTCACTCTGCGTTTAGCCCCAGGAGTGTGTGATGGGACAGTGTGGAGGGAGCTTCACTCTGTGTCTGACCCTGGGAGTGTGTGATGGGACAGTGTGGAGGGAGCTTCACGCTGCGTCTGTTGCCGGAACTGTGACCTGAAAAGGCACTGGGCAGATTCTCCAGGAAGGAGAAATATGCCTGACTGTGGGGAGAGAGGGAGAGAGAGCAGGGGTTGATTGCAGACATTTTATAGGGCTTGCACAGGGTGTATGGACTGAATAGCCTCTTGGACTATTGCTTTGAGGTTCTCAGTCAGCTTGGTACATCCGTATCCCACGTTCCCAGGACCAGATACACTTGCCCCGGTGCATCCCACTCTGTCGCCTTGACAACGGTGTCTTCTAATTTAATGTTGATCTCTTGGCTGCAATTAACTTGACAGCAGATAGTTGTTCTGCAGCGGAACGATAGATATCTGAAACTCTTGAATTGCCAGGAGAGAGAAATTTAATTAATCAGGACCGGCTGGGACCGAGTTGGAGAGGAAGGGATGGGACGGCACGGGACTTTGTGCAGTCACAGTGGTCTGTTCTAAATGACTACATCGCCACAGAGGTGATCCCTCAGCTGCAGGGAGCCTTTGCAGTGACACGGTCATTTCATGGGCATTCAAGGGCTGTGGGGCTCCAGGGGTGAGACAGGGTACATACTCTTCGGCCAATGCGCCCCTCCCCGTCTCTGTAACCCCTTCTGGCCGCAATGTCCCTCCCCATCTCTGTAATTTCTACTCCCTGTCACTGTGACCCCCTCCGAATCCTATACCCTCCATGTCTCTGTGAACCCCCTCCTGTCAGTATACTCCTCCCCTCCTGTCTCTGTAACCCCCTCCTGCCCCTGCAACCCTCCCCGTCTCTGACCCACCCCTACACTCCCTCTTGACTTTGTGACCCCCCCCCTCCTGTCAGTACATCACCCTCATCTCTGTGACCCCCCCCCCCGCCCATACACCCCTCTCCATCTCTGAAACCGCTGCAGCTGCAGTGAGCTTCTTCAGCTCAGCCATGACTCCAGCTTCTGGGCCCTGCGCTACAGTCTGAGCCTCCTGATGCTCTGTTCCCCCAGGCTGAGGGGACAATGTTTCTGTCCGCTGTTGTCACTGAAAGGGAAACTCCCATCGATCAGTGAGTTAAAACACTTCATTCTGTGTTGTTTTAATATTAATGAAGTCTGAAGGGAGTTCCCCCACCCTCCCTCTCTCAGTCTGTCTGCTGTCTGCGTGTCAGGTTACCTGTCTGTTGGATTTACTAAACAAAAATTATTGAAGCCAGGGGAACACAGGCCAGTGTTTAGTGACTTGACAGCGTTTCAAACCGGTTTGGTTTGCGATGCTTGGAGCAGAGAGGGATGGGATGGGGCAGGGTTGCCATGGGAACTGTGGTAGTAGGCTGGAGGGCGGGCAATGAAGTAGGCCCATACAGGAAGGCTGTATCATTCCTGAGGCCAATGGGTTCAATTCCTGCTGTCGTCTGTAAGGAGTTGATACGTTCTCTCTGTGACCAGGTGGGTTTCCTTTGCATGCTCCGGTTTCCTCCACAGTCCATAGACATACCAGTTAGGATTAGTGCTATGTTGGTGCGGCGAAACTTGTGGGCTGCCCAGCACATTCCTTGCTGATTTGATTTGATGCAGACCTACTCGTTCTGCTCTGTTTCGATCTACATGTGACAAATGAAGCTAATCTGTATCTTGGAAAGTGGCTGCTTGTCCTTTGTTCTGTGCCTCACACTGTCCTCCCCAGCCCCCTCATTCTTGCCCCCTTCACCATGTATCACTCCAAGTGCATTCAGCACTCCAAGTTTATATTGTAACTTCCCGTTGTTCACCCAACTATCCCCGTGGCGGTGAGATCCACATTCCCTGCTGTCAGAAAAAGGTGTAATGCTGAGGCTTTATAAGGCACTGGTGAGGCATCACTTCGAGCACTGTGAGCAGTTTGGGCCTCTTATCTAAGAAAGGATGGAGAGGGTTCAGAGGAGGTTCACAAATAATTCTGGGATTGAAAGGCTTATCATATGAGGAATGTTTGATTGGAATTCAGAAGAATGAGGTGGGATCTCATTGAAACCTATCTAAGGTAGCTACATGTCATTGAAACCTATCTAAGCTATATTTAAGGCAAAGGTTGATAGATTCTTGATTAGTCAGGGCATGAAGGGATACAGGAACAAGGCAGGAGATTGGGGCTGAGAAGGAAATGGACCAGCAATGATGAAATAGTGGAGCAGACTCGATGGGCCAAATGGTCTAATTGTGCTCCTCTTCTGGTCATATCGTCTTAATGGGATGTGCTGTGGAGGGAATGCTGCACTACTGGTTGGGCTTGTGTCATAGAGGGCACTGTATCTCCTGCATAGCCCTCCATGGTTCTACCATTCATGTGCCCATCGAAAAGTGTCCGAAATGTCTGTAATGTATCTGCCACCACCCAGTGTGGTCCAAGCATCCACCATCCTGTGTTTTTTTTAAAAAATCTACCTGACATTCCCCCTATAGTTACCTCTAATCACCTTAAAATATCCCTCCTTGTACTAACCATTGCCACTCTTGGAGGTGGGGGGAGCCTCCACTCTACCTATGCCTCTTATCATCTTGTACACCTCTCTCAAGTCACCTCTTGTCCTCCTTGGCTCCAGAGAGAAAAGCCCAAGCTCACTCAACCCATCTTCATAAGACATGCTCTCTTATTCAGGCAGAATGCTGGTGAATCTCCTCTGCTCCCTCATAAAGCTTCCATATCCTTTCTATAATGAGTTCAAAGTATTATCAAAATACGTATAGGTCACCATTTCCTACCCTGAGATTCATTTTTTGCAGGCGTTCACGGTAGAATTAGAACTGAACATGATACAGTACTCCAGTAGACCGGGGCAGACTGAGAGTAGCACCATCTCAGTCCAATGTGAAGAACTGCCCCACCCCACCCCACCCCACCCCACCCCACCCCTTCCGAGTCACCCGGCCTGTGCATTTCACTCCTCTCCATCCCTGCGGTCATTGCTCAGGTGCTTGGCAAATCAAGGGGAGTTTCATTGGTGCTTCAGCGGACCACAAAGGGTTAAAGTGAGTGTCGGCATTCCCTGTACAAGTGTGTAATAACACCATTAGCTGACAATTGTCTTCCTGGGGGACCGGTTCCAGGCTCGGGTAATCGCTTCAGCTAACGATTTGCTTCTGTGTTTCATTGTGTAGCAGATCTCATGAAATAAAAGTTCCCAGCCTTAATCACGTTAATTGCTAATCAGGCTTCAAATCATATTTCACAACTCTCTCCCCTGTGTCCCACAACATTTTGTCCCCCTCCCCCCACCCCTGCTTCAGAACGTGAGCACTTACTGAGTGTGTGCGATGGAAACGAAACCAATCTCAGGAACTCTCAGCGACTCGACTCCTTTGTTCAACCTGCCTGCTTCTCATACGTTTCCCCCCCCCTCCCATCCACAACTCCGGCTCCCTCTGTCCCCGCTCCTCCCCCACCCCCGGCTCCCTCTGTCCCCGCTCCTCCCCCACCCCCAGCTCCCTCTGTCCCCGCTCCTCCCCCACCCCCAGCTCCCTCTGTCTCCCCCCTCCTTCCCCCACCCCCAGCTCCCTCTGTCTCCCCCCTCCTTCCCCCACCCCCGGCTCCCTCTGTCTCCCCCCTCCTTCCCCCACCCCCGGCTCCCTCTGTCTCCCCCCTCCTTCCCCACCCCGGCTCCTTCCGTCCCCCCTCCTTCCTCACGCCCGGCTCCTTCCATACCCCTTCCTTCCTCACCCCCGGCTCCCTCTGTCCCCGCTCCTCCCCCACCCCCGGCTCCCTCTGTCTCCCCCCTCCTTCCCCACCCCGGCTCCTTCTGTCCCCCCTCCTTCCTCACCCCCGGCTCCCTCTGTCCCCGCTCCTCCCCCACCCCCGGCTCCCTCTGTCCCCGCTCCTCCCCCACCCCCGGCTCCCTCTGTCTCCCCCCTCCTTCCCCACCCCGGCTCCTTCCGTCCCCCCTCCTTCCTCACGCCCGGCTCCCTCTGTCTCCCCCCTCCTTCCCCACCCCGGCTCCTTCCGTCCCCCCTCCTCCCCCACCCCCGGCTCCCTCTGTCTCCCCCCTCCTTCCCCACCCCGGCTCCTTCCGTCCCCCCTCCTTCCTCACCCCCGGCTCCCTCTGTCCCCGCTCCTCCCCCACCCCCGGCTCCCTCTGTCCCTGCTCTTCCCCCCTCACCCCCGGCTCCTCTGTCCCCCCTCCCCCCTCACCCCCAGCTCCCTCTGTCTCCCCGCTCCTCCCCCACCCCCGGCTCCCTCTGTCCCCGCTCCTCCCCCACCCCCGGCTCCCTCTGTCTCCCCCCTCCTTCCCCACCCCGGCTCCTTCCGTCCCCCCTCCTTCCTCACGCCCGGCTCCCTCTGTCTCCCCCCTCCTTCCCCACCCCGGCTCCTTCCGTCCCCCCTCCTCCATCACCCCTGGCTCCCTCTGTCCCCGCTCCTCCCCCACCCCCGGCTCCCTCTGTTCCTCCCCTCCTTCCTCCCGACCCCCGGCTCCTTCTGTCCCCCCTCCTTCCCCCCCCACCTGCCGATCCTTCTGTTCCCCCTCCTTCCCCATCCCCGGCTCCCTCTGTCCCCCCTCCTTCCCCACCCCGGCTCCTTCCGTCTCTCCTCCCCCCCCCCAACCCCCGGCTCCCTCTGTCTCTCCTCCCCCCCCACCCCCGGCTCCTTCTGACCCCCTCCTTCCCCACCCATGGTTCCCTCTGTCTCCCCCTCCCTATCCCCGGCTCCCTCTGTCCCCCTCCTTCCCCACCCCCCCCCGGTTCCTTCTGACCCCCTCCTTCCCCACCCCCGGCTCCTCTGTCTCCCCCCCCCTCCTTCCCCACCGCCGGCTCACTCTGTCTCCCCCCTCCTTCCCCACCCCCCGGCTCCCTCTGTCTCCCCCCCCCACCCCCACCTCTCCTCCCTTGTTTTATTCTCTCTGTCTCCGATACAGCACAAAAAGAGGCCCTTTGGCCCAGCTCACCCCTGCCAACAAACCTAAGCTGCCGTTTAGCCCTTATCCCTGTGAATCTTTCCTAATCCTGTATCTGCCCAAATGCCCTTTCTATGTTGGAATTGTTAGTCTTCCGGCAGCTCATTCTATGTGCCTTTGTGTGGTAAATCCCCCCCCCCCCCCACCGGATTTCGTTTCAGTCTCTCCCATCTCCCTTTGGCCCTCTAGTGTCAGACTCTCCCATTCTGGGAAAAAGACACTGGCCTTTCATGTTTCCAGTTGGGTGAAGAGGCCTGTTTCTGTGCTGTACGTTGCAGTGACCTCTGTGCCCCTCATGATTTTACAAACCTATACCTATGCTCAGTCACCGTCCCTCCGGGGAAGGTAGGCACAGCCTAGGCAGCATCTCCATATCTCAAGCCTTTCTGATATATGAACAGAATTGTGAATCTTTGCGCACCTCCCACCTTAACAACACCCTTCCCAGCTCGGTGACCAGATACTCCGAATTTAGCAGTAAGATGGCGATGTGCTTGGATGCGGTTAGCTCTCTGGGGCCAGCCAAAGTTGTTTCTCTCTCTTGCACATTCTTTTTTTTGTCGTAAGACATCGTTGGGCATTAAGAACATCATCAAGTACTGCAGGTCTAGCCTGTCAGAGAGTTGCTCGTTAGCGGAGGAGCCAGACTTGGTGCAGATCGTGTTGCTGCTAAGAGGTCAGAGTTGCTGCACCAATGTGGTGTGCAATTCAACAGCAAGAGATTGTCTTGGATGTTTTTCTTGCGGTCACAAAATCCTGTTGGCCACTGGTAATGTAAAATACCTTGAGTCCGGTTCAGTGATTTATTGGTGAGACCAACGACAGGGCCTTGGTTGTGGAGAGAATTCGGCATTGTGCTCTGAGCTTGCCTATTGAAGCCATACGGGAGGGGGGATGTCGGAGGTGGCGGGGTGGGGTGTGGCATCCTTGCTGGATCGGGGGCTGGCTACTCCCGCCGGCGTTCGCTTAATGAGGAAGAAACTGGATTGCATGCGTGTGTCTGTCTGCGGACCGCTGAGAGCTTGCTCTTGCTGACATCACCCATCCACCATCAATTTGCGGGACATGCCAGTCAGAAAATATAAATGTATATACTTTGTATTATATATTTGTGTGAGTGTATGATTACAGACACCTTCTGTGTCTTGTACTGTCTCCGGCTGTTAGCACTGTGTTTTGCATCTTGGGCCTGGAGGAATGCTGTTTCGCTTGGCTGTATTCATGTATGGTTGAATGACAATTAAACGTCTGTGGTTTTACCATCTTGGACTGTTGTAACATGACCCCCCCAACCTCACTTTCCTGCCCGATTAAAGCCTCCTCCACCCTGTCTACTTGTGCCTGCAGTTTGAGGGAGCTATGTACCTGTAGCCCGATGCACATAGATCGCTCTGTAATTCTGACTGATTGTTTTGCTGGACCCTTAAATGACCAAAGGGAAAATGGCTGGAGTCAGTTGGCACTTTATTAGGTGCGTCAAAAATCAAACTTACAAGAATTAGTGAAAGGGAGACTACCTTTTACAAAAAAAGTTGTCTGCCTGAAAACACACTAAATAGTTCCATACTATTCTGGTCCTGGCAGCCCCTGTCTCTCTCCCTCACTGAGGACGATGATTTCCTTCTTATTCGGTACTTTGACAAACCATCTTTCATTACCCACAAAGTTAACTTTAAGATTACACATGAATCAGAATATGATGCATCCCACAATGTAGTTACAATCTTATTACAAAATAAAGAGAACTAGCTACATCAAATACAATATAACTAAAAGTGTATACACATTTACACATGCCCTTGTAAATTGGGAAAGACACCATTGAGTCAATCCAAGTGCCTAAGCTCGGAGTAGGACACATTATGAGAATGTACCAGTACGTACACTCAGCGTAATGACAACAGAATGATACGGCAATGTTTGTGTGCGAGCAATGTGTTTACTAAGTGCTCTGTGTCACCCTTGGACGTGAGCTAAAATTGAAGACTTGGTTTCTGGAGAGTAGTTCAGAAACTCTTTGCGCCAGAGGTCCTGTGGACGTGGTGTGTTTGGATTTTCAGAGGGCTTACTGTGCAGGCCTACACAGGAGGTTACCAAATTAGGCTGGAGCAGATGTAGCTGGGAGTGGTAGTGTATTTCATAGCACTGCTGCCACAAAACAACAAATTTCACAGTATATGTCAAAGGTAATAAATCTGATTCTGATTTGTATGCAGAGTTCCTGAACGGGTCAAAAACAGCAGGAATAAGCATCATCTTCACAGGCAGTCAGGTTTTGATTAGTGAGTTCAGCAGGATTGATTGCTTGAGCCTCAACTATCCCCTATCTGTAGAAATGATTTGGTTGATGGGACCACGGTACAATAGCGTAACGCCTTGTGGCGGAAGTGGTAAGATCGGTGTTCAATTCCCATCACTGTCTGTAAAGAGTTTGTATGTCCTCTCTGTGACCAAAAATTCAAAATAAAATTTATTATCAGAGTACACACCTGTCACCTCATACAACCTTGAGATTCTTTTTCCCACAGGCATACTCAGCAAATCTACAGAACAGTAACTGTAAACAGAATAAATGAAAGAGCAAGAGCATAAAGCCAACAAAATGCAAATATAAATAAACTGCAATAAATAATGAGAGCATAAAATAACACGATAAAGAGTCCTTAAAGTGAGACCATCTCAATAGATGAGTGTAATTATCCTCTTTCGTTCAAGAGCCTGATGGTTGAGGGGTAACAACCTTGAGCCACACAGGTTTCCTCTGGGTGCTCCAATTTCCTCCCACATTCTAAAGCTGTACGGTTAGGGTCAGTGAGTTGTGGCGTGCTATGTTGGCTACAGAAGCGTGGTGACACTTGGCTGCTCCCAGCACATCCTTGGACCGTGGTGGTTGTTGACATAAACGATGAATTTCGATGTAAGTGTGACAAATATAGTTAATCTTAAATGCTTCAAATGTAATCCCGATGACACCGATTAAAGCAGGAATGTAAATAGTGATAAGGGTATAATCAGGCTTGTCAGAGAGTGGGAACACTGAACTGTGAGAGTTCAGTGTGGAAACGGGAGCTCATTCATTTCTGTGGAGAGATAAAATACTTCCTAAATGCAAGATTCCGCAGATAGTGGAAATCTTTAGCAATGCACACAAAATGCTGGAGGAACTCAGCAAGTCGGGCGGAATGAGGATCAGGTTTGTTATCAATGACATATGTCATGAAAATTATTGTTTTGCAGTAACAGTACAGTGCAATACAACATTACAATAAATTACATTAAGAATATGTGTGTATGTGTGTGTGTATATATATATATATATATATATATATATACACACGCATACACATACATACACACATGTGTGATAATGTGTTCAATGTCCATTCAGAAATCTGATGGTGTAGGTGAAGAAGCTGTTTCTGAATCATTGAATGTGTGTCTTCAGGCTCCTGCAGCTCATGACGGTGGTAATGAGGAGAGGGCATGTCTTGTATGGTGAGGGTTGTTAATAATGGATGCTGCCTTCTTGAGGTATCAGCTTTAGGCAATGACCTCAATGGTGGAGGGGCTAGTGCTCATGATGGAGCTGGCTAAGTTTCCAACCCTCAGATTGAGGAGGCATTTGAACGCAAGAAAGCCAAATACCAGTTAAGAGACGAGCAGTGTCAGAGCTGGGGTGGAGGACACGGTGTGAGCCTGTGGAGTGGGATTTAGAGGTTTTGCTGGCTGGTCACTGTGCAGAACCCACTCTCTCCTTGGCATTACGGGGGCTGCACAGAAAAGTGCCATCAGGACCGTCACAGAGGCTGCTGAGCACATCTCCAGATGACTATGGATCAAGAAGAATCACCCTGGACCAGTGCTGCTGGGACACAAGCCAGGGCCTTATCAACCCTGGGTTGGCACTTGAGTGAGAGTGTCTGATGTTGAAAGACCCAAAACACTCTGACCCCAGGTTACATCACTGATGTGCCCCAGCATAACTTAGGATGTTTCTCAGCATTGTCTCCCCCTTACTGTATGGTGAGGCAACCAGTCAGAATGCTCTTCACAGTACACCTTTAGAAAGAGTCTCTGGTGACGTAACAAAACTCCTCAAGCTCCTAATGAAATGGCCACTGGCAGCATCTCTGAAAGGGGGAATGAACGGTTGATATTTAGGGTCTGGTGAGAGATTGGGACACTATGGTGTTTACAGGGATCTCGGTGTCCTTGCTGTAAAGTCTCCAAAAGCTACTGTGCAAATGGGAAGGAAGAGGTAGATTGGCTCCTGTTGCTGTGCTGGAGTGTTTCAGAAACGGAGTAAGGGTGCAGGTGTAGGAGCTAGCAGAACCTCACCACATCCCGGTGTGTATGACAATAAACTAACATGTATCTGACTTTAGAAGGCTGAGAGGTAGCCTCATTGAAACTTATTGAATTCTCACAGGGCTTGAGAGTCCTATGCTCCAAAGTTCAAGATAAAATTTATTATCAAATCTATGATACTACCTTAATGTTCACTTTCTTGCAGGCATTTACAAGGAAATAAATGCTCTCAGAAGCCAATTTATTAGGAACTTCCTGTACCTAATAAAGTGGCCACTGAGTACATTTCCTGGTCTGCAGCTGCTGTAGCCCATCCACTTCAAGGTTTAATGTGTTGTTCATTCAGAGACGCTCTTCTGCACACCACTTGTGATTATTTCAGTCACTGTCACCTTGCTGTTAGCTTGAACCAGTCTGGCCATTCTCTGACCTTTCTCATTAATAAGGTGTTTTCATACGCAGAACTGCTGCTCATTGGATATTTGTAGTGTTTATCACACCATTCTCTGTAAGCTCTAAAGACTTGTTGTCTGCGAAAATCCCAGGGAATCAGCAGTTTCAAACCACCCTGTCTAGCACTAACAAGCATTCCATGGTCAAAGTCACTTGGATCTTATGTCTGCATGCTTTTATGTATTGAGTTGCTGCTACATGATTGGCTGATTAGATATCTGCATTAACAAGCAGGTATACCTAATAAAGTGGCCACTGTGTATAACCATAGCGTTTACTATTGGAGTGGGATACATAATGCCCTACAAGACATCTTTAAATGTGAAATACCCTCAGAGAGTAAGACCATATATCTTGGGTATACTGTATACCTCAAGAATGGTTGAAAAGAGGTAAATATTTAATGAATATACTGCTGGTGGCTGGTAAAAAGACTCTTACCAGGAAATGGTTATCACAGGAGAGCCCTACTTTAAATGTATGGATGGAAATTACAGTGGACATTTACAAGATGGAGAAGATAAGCCAGAAAAATTTGATTCATACTGGGAAAAATGGTTTAACTACATAACACCTCATAGGCCTGATTTTATTCTCACAAGTCAATGAAAATGTTTTTTAAAAAAAGATCTCTCCCTACTTGTACATAGTTTTCTGCTTTCGATTGTTCTTTCTTTCCTCTCCTTTCCATAAGTGTATACCTCAGATAAATATTATGTGGAGATTTGTGACAAATATGGTTATATGATATATATGTACAGTATCTGAAATACATCTTATGGAAATGTTTGTTTGATGAACTTCAATAAAAAATAAATTACCAAAAAAAGAGAAACTATACGAAAACCAAAACTACAAAATGTGCTGCCAGTGCACAAAAAACAAATTGTCCAAATAATAAAAAACTGAGAAAATGGGTACTTGAAAGTGAATTTGTGGGTCCAGAACTGGGGGCACTTGTTTAGAGTAAGGGGTTGGGATCTGAAATGTGAAGCTCTCTCACAGCAGAGGGTGCTGAATCTCTGTCAGGATGTGGTGAGGGTCCAGTCAGAGACGGAGCTCAGAACAGGTTGGGTTTCTGGACCGTGTAGGGGCAGTGTGGGTAGAAGATCAACTATGATCTTGCTGAAGGGTAGGGGAAGCACAATGGGCCAAATGGCCACACCCTGCTCCTGCTTCACTTGTTCTTAGACTGTTAAAATACAGGAGCAGAGTTGGACCATTTGGCCCATCGAGTCTGCTCTGGCATTCTATCATGGCTGATTAATTTTCCTTCTCAATCCCTTTCTCCTGCCTTTTCCCCATAACATTTGACGCCTTAGTGTGTATTAAATCTGCCCGATAGCCACCACACCCATTCATGACAATCATTTCCACAGATTCATCACCCTTGCTGAAGAAATTCCTCCTCATCTTCGTTCTAAAAGGACGTCCTTGTATTCTGAGGCTCTGCCCTCTGGTTCTAGACTCCCACTATTGGAAACATCCTCTCCACGTCCACTCTATCTATCTAGGCCTTTCAATGTTCGATAGGTTCCAATGGGATTTCCCCCTCCCCATTCTTTTAAATTCCAGTGAACACTGGCCCAGAGCCATCAAGCAGTCCTCAAACATTAACCTTTTCATTCCCAGGACTACTCTTGTGAATCTCCTCTGGACCCTCTCCAATGCTAAAACGTCTTTTCTTAAAAGGGGCCAAAAACTGTTCACAATAGTTCAAGCCTGGTCTGAGCAATGCCTTATAAAGCCGTAGTTTCTTCTGTTGTGATGGAGGGCGTTTGGAGCTTTGTCCCCAGAGCTGCTAGGGCATCAGAGGTTGAGTGATGGTCAGTGAGGGAATTGAGGGGACGGTGTGCGAGGGTGGAATTAGACATCATCTCTGATCCTGGATATCAAATATTAAAGATTAGCTTTATTTGTCACATGTACATTGAAATCTACAGTCTGTGGTCTGGGGATGTGCTGGGTGCAGCCTGCTGTTACAATGCTTCTGGTGCCAACGTAGCCCGCACACAACATACTAACCCTCTCTGTATACCTTTGGACTGTGACAGGAACCTGAAGCATCTGGAGGAAACCCATCCAGTCACAGATAGACTGTATGAACTACGGACAGCAACGGGAAACTAATCCCGACTGTTGGCTCCGTAACAGCCTTGTAGTAACCACTATGCTACTGTGCCTCCCATCGGTAGACTCTGGAGACACCATAGACCACAAATGCTGGAATCTGGAGGATCCCACCCGGTCTGCTGGAGGAACTCAGCGGGGCGAGGACATGTTGATGTTACAGGCCAAAACACTGCAACAAGTCTTCGCAGACAGGCCAGTTCTGTCAATGCACTGACGGGGAAGCACTGCCAAAACACTTCAACAAGTCAGATAGACAGGTAACACTTGGCCCACTGAGTTCCCAATTTGCTGACTCAGCTCCCAGTTAATCCTGACTGGTCTCCCATCAGTGATATAGTCTCATTCTCACAGGAGCTTGCATTCTAACTAAGGGCACTGTTAGGTGGAGAGAGCATGGCTCTGGGTAACTGTGTGATATCCATCAGATGTGTACAGACTGAGGGCAGGCTGGGCAGGGGATAAATAGTATCACCTTTCCACAGTTTCCAGGGTAATTTGAGCTCTCCTAGGAATGTTATCAGGGTAGCCTTGCCTTGGAAGCGGCCACGCTGTCTGCTTAAACACTTCGACTCCTGCCCAAGCCCATCGCTGGATAGGAGAATTGGAATTGGTTTATTATTGTCACCTGTACTGAGGTACAGTGAAAAGCAGGCCTCACGCACTGTCCGTACATTACACAGTGCATTGAGGTGGAGCAAGGTAAAACAAGAGCAGAGGCACAGTGGTGTAATGGTTAGCGTAACGTTATTACAGCCCCAGCAATCTGCGTTCAATTCCCGCCGCTGTCGGTAAGGAGTTTGTACGTTTTCCCTGTGACCGCGTGGGTTTCCTACCACTTTCCCAAGACGTACGGGTTAGTAGATTAATTGGCCACAGGGGTGTAACTGGGCTCACTGGGCTTCTGACCATGTACCGTGCTGTATCTAAATAAATAAAAAATGCAGAATAAAGTGTAACAGTGATGGGGAGAGTGAGAAGGACCTCTCTTCACTGCACAGCAGCCACCAACATCTCCAACTTTGCTGCTGTATCTCTGTATCCACCTTCATCCCTAGATCCTGATTCGCTTTCAAAACCCCTCCAGCCCCTTTACCGTCCCCATGTCACTCCATTTGGCCTCTATCTCTACCTCCTTGCCTATCCCACCGTGAGACACTGCTTAAAGTCAGAACCAGGTTTCACTGATGTATGTCATGTAATTTGTTGTGTTGTGGCAGCAGTATACTGCAAACATAAAATGTACTATAAATTATAATATAGTGTGTAAATGTATGTGTTACATTGTTCCGGAGGAATGGAAAGCTTTAAGCGTCACTGCACTCTTTAAGAAGGGAGAGAGGCCAGTTGGCCTGAATTCAGTGCTTGGGAAGATGTTGGATTAAGGATGGGGTTTCAGGCTACTTGGAGGACATGATAAAGTTGGCCAAAGTCAGCATGGTTTCCTCAAGGGGAAATCTTGCCTAACAAATTTGTTGGAATTCTTTGAGGAAATACAGGCGGCATGGACAAAGGACAGTCAATGGGTCTTTACTTGGACTTTCAGAAGGTCACTGACAAGGTGCCACACATGAGGCTATTTAACAAGATAGCCCATAGTATTACGGGAAAGGTACTAGCATGGATAGCAGATTGGCAGGAGGCAAAGGATGGGAATAAGGAGGCCCTTTCCTGGCTGGTTGCCAGTGACTAGTGGTGTTCTTCAGTTGTCGGTATTGAAACCGCTTCTTTTTTACGCTATATGTCAATGATTTGGATGACAAAATTGATGGCTTTGTGGTGATATGAAGATAGGTGGAGGGGCAGGTAGTGTTGAGGAAGCAGAGAGGCTACAGAGAGACTTAGATTAGAAGAAAGAGCAAAGAAGAGGCAGGTGGAATACAGTGCAGGGAAGTGTATGGTCATGCACTGTGGTAGAAGAAATAAAGGTGTAGACTATTTTCTAAAATGAAAAAAAGTATGAGAGTGACTTGGGAGTCCTCATGCAGGATTCCCTAAAAGTTAACTTGCAGGTTGAGTCAGTGGTAAGGAAGGCAAATGCGATGTTACCATTCATTTAGGGAGAGCTAGTATATAAAAGCAAGGCTGTAATGCTAAGGCTTTGTGAGGCATTGGTAAGACCACACTTGGAGTATTGAGTAGTTTTGGGCTCCTTAGTTAAGATAGGATGTGCTGGAATTGGAGAAGGTCCAGAGGAGGCTCACGAGAATAATCCCAGGAATCAAAGGGTTAATGTATGAGGAGTATTTGACTCTGGGCTTGTATTTGCTGGAGTTTAGAAGAATGGGGGGGGGGGTGGAATCTTATTGAAACCTATTGAACATTGAAAGGCCTGGATAGAGGAGTTATGGAAAGGATGTTTCCTATAGTGGACGGGTCTAGGAACAGCGGGCATTGTGTCAGAATAGAGGGATCCCTGTAGGACAGAAATGAGAAATTTCTTTAGCCAGAGGGTGGCAAATCTGTGGAATTTGTTTCCACAGACAGCTGTGGAGGCCAAGTCATTGGATATATTTAAAGTGGAGGTCGATGGGTTCATGATTAGTAAGGGTGTAAAAGGTTAAGGGGAGAAGACAGGAGAATAGGATTGAGAGGGATAATTGATGGAATGGCAGCACAGATTCAATGGGCCAAATGGCCTGATTCTGGTTATATGCCACATACATACGTACCTGTCCTAGGTGGTGGAGTAACTGCAGGATCTGGTTTAATATCACCGGTATATGTTGTGAAACTTGTTTTGTGGCAGTAGTATATTGCAATTATATATGTTATATATAATAAATATATTAATAAATTATATATAAATCATTCTAATAAATTATATAAGTCATGCGAAAAAGGATTGGAAAAATACTGAGAAAATGTTTAAGGATACATTGTCTATTCAGAAATCTGATGACAGAATGGCAGAAGATGTTTGTAAAACGTGAGTGTGTGACTGTGTTGCCTTCCTGATGGTAGCACTGAGAAGAGGGCATGTCCGTCATGATGGATGCTGACTTTCTGAGGCATTCCCTTTTGAAAATGGTCTCGATGCTGGGGGAGCCGGCGTGGGGGGTCTGTGTCACCCTCTGTGCTGAGCTGCCCCGACACCACATCGAGGGTGTAGTGCTGCTGGAGTTCACCGCGTGTCGGATCAGGAGTGTCTGGGATTGAAGTGTTACCGTGGCACAGGTGGGTGTCAAATGTGAGGCCGGATCTTGTGCTTCTGAACTGTGGGCCCTGTCCATCATGGTTGGATTGTGCAGCTCTGGGAAGTGTGGTGTGTTCTCTGATCTAACCCTCCTTTGAACATAGAACAGTATGGCCCTTTGACCCATGATGTTGTGCTAAACTGTAAGATCAATCTAGCCCCTCACCTCCCCCATAGTCCTCCATTTTCTCCACGTGCCTATCCCTAAAGTTTTACATGTCCCTAAAGTATCTGCCTCTACCTCCACCTCCTGCAGGGCAATCTATGTGCCCACTACTCTCTTAAAAAACATATCTCTGACATTCCCTTCCATACTTTCCTCCAATCACCTTAAATTATGCCCCCTCGCATTAGCCATTTCTGCCTTAGGGAGAAAAGGTGCTGCTGTCCACTCTATCTCTGCCTCTTATCATCTTTTACACCACTGTCAAATCACCTCTCATCCTCCTGTCCAAAGACAAAAATCTTGGCTTGCTCAACCTATCCTCGTAAAATATGTTCTCTAATCCAGGCAGCATCCTGGTAGATCTGCTCTGCACCCTCTTTAAAGCTTCCACATCCTTCCTACAATGAGGTGACCAGAACTGAATACAATATTTCTCACCAGGATTTTATAGATCTGCAACATTAACTCACAGCTCTTGAACTCAATCCTCCAACAAATGAAGGCCATCATATCAAAAGTCTTCCTAACACCCTATCGGCATGCGTGGCAATATTGAAGGAGCTATGGATGTGGACCCCAAAATCCCTCTGTTCCTCCACACTGCGAAGAGTCCTACCATTAACCTTGTAGTCTGTCTTCAAGTTTGACCTTTCAAGGAGTATCACCTCACACTTTTCTGGGTTGAACTCCGTCTGCCTCAAACTTTCTTAAGTTTTATTCAAGATCAAAAATAACATTCATAATAAAATAGATCTTGCAAAGGAAGAAACACAGTGCCAAGCTCTTTGCATTCTTAGCATCAGTTGTGTTAACACTTTACACGGCACAATTGCCACTCCTGTACTTGTTGAGGGGGGGGGTGGGAATGATCCACCTTCTGTTCTTTGAGGGGCTTCCCCACCGAACTTGGCCCCAAGTGCCCACTAGTGCAAGGAGCCCAGACTGTGGTCCATCCACATAGAGCATTTGTGTTGGCCGCACCAAGCTTCAGCGTGTCCCTGTAATGTGCAAGCAGGGCCATGGGTTTGGTCAGTGAGACAGAAAACACTGACTACAAATAGGCATAGTAATCATTTATTTTTTTGTTGTGCCCCATACTCTGCCAGAGCCTCGGCGACCACTTTTTCAAGTGGTTGTCTTGGAGGAAAGATTCTGTGAGTGGTCCCCACGTCCTTCTCACAGCGCAGTGTTTTTTTTACGAGGCCGAGTTGCGAGCTCGACACTCAACCCGGCACGGATGGAAAGCCTGCCCGGGAGCGGCCCGACCAGGTTCGAACTCGGGAACCTTCGCTCCGGAGTCCGGCGCTGATGTCACTGCGCCACCAGCCGAATCATTTATTTACAAACTGGTAAAAATTTCGACCAAACTGTTAAGCTCCCCCAAGTTACAGAAACGTACTTAGCAAAAAGTACGCGTGGAGCGTACCTTCCCAATGGTTCTGTGAAGCTTGCCTGGGACCAAGGGGAGGGAGGGAGGGAGATAGAAAGAGAAAGAAAATGTGAATGCTTCTTTCCCCCCAGCAGCAGCTGATGTCCGTCTTCTGTTTTTGATTTGGTAAACCTGATTGCTGGTGGTAATTTTCCACTCTGGTTGGGTGAGACTAGAACGAAAGGTTATAGATTAAGGGGGAAAGGTGAACTATTTAAAGGGGAACTTCTTCACTCAGAGGGTGATGTGAATGTGGAACAAGCTGCCACAGGAAATGTTGCGTGTGGGTTCAATTACATTATTTAAGGGATGGTAAGGGCATGGAGGGCTGGGCCCAGGTGCAGGTAAATGGGATTGAAGATGGGCCCAGATGGGCTGAAGGGCCTGTTTTTGTGCTGTAGTGCTCTGTGATGCTATGACCACAGCCTGTGCCATCCCTTCTCCTAAGTGCACAATGTTCGCAGTGTGAACTATGACCAAACTGCACTCAGTGAATAACGGCGATTCCGACAGGCCCTTCCAAACCCATAAGTAATGCCACTGAGAGAGACCAGGGTAACAGGAGCAGAAGGACACCCCCTTCACTCATCCCTTTCCTGCCGTCCCCATGTAGAGGTGCAAATCCTGGCATATCCTCCTCCGGAGCATCTTCCCTAGAAAGACTGTCACTATTAGCAAGCTGGCTCCCCACCACTCTCAGGAGCAACCAGGGGTGGTGTACAGAAACTAGAGCCTTTGTACGCTGCTCTAAATCCGGATAATGGAGAAAAGTGCGCTTCCCCAGTGAAGCTTTTATTAGATCCTTGCCTCTCTCACCTTCTCTACCATCACCTCCTTTCTCTCCACATTTCTTTACCATCATGGGATGTCCAAAAAGCCCCCAGTGAGGGCCCTGGAGTGTTGTAAGTTTGCAGGTAATACCATTTGGTGGGCTACGTTTCAAATAGCGATGAGTCGAAAGGTGATAGAGAGCGTAGTCACATGATGTCATGACAATAATCTTTCCCTCAATGTCAGAAAACCAAAGAGCTGGTCATTGATTTTGGGGAGTGGGAACCCTGTGATCATGGTCCAGTCTACATCAACGGTGCTGAGGTTGAAAATGTTGAGAACTTCAAGTTCCTAGGAGTGAACCTGACCAATAACCCTTCCTGGTCCAACCATGTTGACATCTATTTCCTCAGCAGGCTAAGGAAATTTGTCATGTCCCCATGGACTCTTACCAAATGTTATCAATGCACCATAGAAAGCATCCTATCTTGATGCACCACAGCTCGGGGTGGTGTTTTTTCCTGTGGACGTGTTAGTTTTTTTGTGTGCGAGAGAGGGGTTTGGGGATTTGATGTTATTGTTGCAGTTTTTTCCTTCCTTGTGGGTGATATGTTAGTTTTTTGCAAGGGAGAGGGTTGGGGGTTTGGGATTTGCAAGTTTTTGTTTTTTTTTTGTGTGGGGTGGGGTTGATGTCTTTTCTTTCAATGACTTCCATGGTTTTTCTTTGTTCCATGGCTATCTGGAAAAGACAAATCTCAGAGTTGTAGTCGTCATACAGACCTTGTTAATAGATGAACATTTGAACCTTGAATAGACCTCCTGTGCTGAGACTGTTGGTCTCACAATCTACCTTGCTGCGATCTTTACCTGCACTACACTTTCTCTGCAGCTGTTACACTTCATTCTGCATTTCTGTTATCGTTTTCCCTTGTTCTGTTTCAGGGCACTGTGTAATGATTTGATCTGTAGGAACAGTATGCAGACACTGTATCTCGCTACATGTCACAATACCATTACTGTGGGCAAACAGCAGGCTTGGGCATGGGGCAGAAGTGCGATCGTCAGCAGAGGTGTGATCTCAAACAGCTCAGCTGTTTTCGCTGATCTTATTTGAGGGATAGATATTGGTCCCAGGGAAAGTTTCGGGAGGGAATTCTGGTCCAAGCAGCTGAAAGTTGAGGAATGAAGAGAGATGTTTGTTAGCTGTGAGGCTTGGAAACTCTTGGCTGCTGTGTCAGCGGGTTGGTGAGAGGGTTTAATCCAGTGTTTCCAGTTAATAGGCATTCTCATTAAATACTGAGTGCAGCTGGTGTCGGAGGAGCTGTGTAATTGATACCGCTCCTGAGTCAGGGCTGCAAACAGAGCCTGAGAGCCCCGACCCTCTCCACTTCCAAGGACAGCACCTGTGTGTGAGGGAGATCTCCGGTCACCTGATGTGGAGAAAGGGCAGAATGTGTCGGCTCTTTTTTAAACAGAAGTTCATTCACCAGCAAAACACTTCACAATAATTAGGGCATTCATTAACTATTCACAGTTCCAAATTGGGCAGAAAGAGAGATCAGCTTCATTTGTCACACGTACATTGAAACATAAGAGTGAACTGCATTGTTCATGTCAAATCAAATCAGCGAGGACGTGCTGGGGGCAGCCCGCAAGTGTCGCTACGCTTCCAGCACCAACATAGCGTGCTTACAACTTATTAACCGTGACCCGTATACCTTTGGACTGGGCGGGGGGGGGGACGGGGGGACTGGAGCCCCCTGGACAAAGCCACACAGCCACAGGGAGAACTGAAGAACTCCTTATAGACAGAGGTGAGAATTGAACCACAATCTTACAGCTGGCTTCTGTAAAGTGTCGCTATGTTACAGTGTAAAATTATAATATTTTAGTAATTATATTAAAATACAATTTATTACTCTCTACAACCCATTCTCGAAAATTTTCCAATGTGCATGCTCCTTCTCCAAGGACACCCGGGCAGGGATGTAAACCTGGAAGAAGCGTAGGTAGTTGGCTTAGGCGGAGCTCTCAACTGCCCCCTGTGGGGACCCATGAATAGCCATCATGGCCAGGCACAGGGACCGAACTGCCCACAAGCTCTCCCGAATGACTCAACCACCTCTACGCTGGGAGACCGTAGATCAAGAGCACAGGTCTGAGGTGTAACCAGAACCTGAGCAGCAGCCCCTTCAGATACTCAAACAGGGGCTGCAACCTCTCACACTCCATATACACATGAAATACTGTCTTCTCCTAGCCTCAGAAACGTCAGGTGGTTTGGGTGTCAGCTCAAAAACCTGCTGCAACACCTTCCACCCCAGGTTCCCAAAGTACAGGGAAGGAAGCCTGTCTAAAGAGACTTCCACTGGGGACCTCTCTCGTTGCTGGATCATTAAAATAGACTGCTGCGCTGTGTCCAGACAACAGAGGAGGGCAATGATGTGCAAAGCGTGCAGAATCTGGTTTAATTTCTCTGACGTGTCATGAATATTATTGTTTTGCAGCAACAGTACATTAAAAACTGTAAATTATAGTGACAAGTGTACATGTTCCTGAATTGTTGAGTGTGTGTCTTCAGGCTCCTGCACCTCCTTCCTGAAGGAAGCAATGAGAAGAGGGCCCTGGGTGATGGGGGTCCTTAATGATGGGTGCTACCTTTCAGAGACATCACTCCTTGTAGATGTCCTGGATGCGGGGAGGCTAGTGCCCATGATGGAGCTGACTAAGTTCCCAACTCTCTGCAGTTTACTTTGATCCCGTGCAGTGCCCACCCCCCCATACCAGGCAGTGTTGCAGCCAGTTAGAATGCTCTCCATGTTACATCTGTAGAAATTTGCGAGTGTCTTTGGTCACATACCAAATCTCCTCAAACTCCTAATTAAATATAGCCGCTGGCTTGCCTTCTTTGTAACTGCATTGATATCTTGGACCCAGGATCGATCCTTAGAGATGTTGACAGCTAGGAGCTGCCTGTACAATGACCACCTCGCTCCCTTTGATGTAGTGACACTCCCTCTGTGCTGAGCCAGGGTGCCAGGCGGGACCTTGTGTCCTGTTGTACAGAGCGAGATCTGGACCCTGAGCTGTGATTCCCACCCAGTCCTGTCGACCATCCAGGTCATGCTCTCTTCTCGGTGCTGCCATTGGGCAGGAGTTACGGGAGCCTTGGATCCCACACCAACAGGTTCAGGAACAGTTATTACCCTTCAACCATCAGGCTCCTGAACCAGAGTGGATAACTTCATTCACCACAACTCTGAACTGATTCCATATCCTGCAGACCACTTCCAGAGACTCTACAACTCATCTTCTCAGTATCTTTTATTTACTATTTATCCATCAATCTTCCTGTTATTATTTGCACAGTTTGTCTTCTACACATTGGTCATTTGTCAGTCCTTATTTGTGTGTGGTTAATTGATTCTACTGTAGCTTTCTGTTTTCGTGAATGCCCTGCAAGAAAATGAATCTCAAAGTTGTATATGATGACTTTGATAATAAATTCACTTTGAACTCTGACCCCAGCAGGTCTCTGCAGCAGCTTCTGACAAAGTGCAGCTCCGTCCTTGCTGACTTCTAAAGGAGTCACCTCCTCTTGCGTTAGGCAAATCTTTATTTCTCCCGCAGGACTTTCCCTGACAGCTTTCCCAACGCCTTTCAGTGCTGCAAAGTTAATTCAAGGTTGAAGAAGCCGTGGTTGCCAGTAGGCAGGGTGTTCTGCAGAGGGGTGGGGGAAATGGGGAGCTGCCTTTGTCATGCACAGTAATCCAGTTCTGGCTTTGGCATCATGTCCCTTCTCTGTCTCCTGTCCCTCTTTGTTGTAATGTGAACAAGGTCATCAGAGAGACACTGAAGCTAGTGACTTTGCCTAGTCCTACCAACCTGCACCTGGACCATAGCGTACCGTACCCCTCCCATCTGTGTACTTATCCAAACTCCTCTAAAGTGTTGCAATCAAACCCTCATCCACCGCTGCCACTGGCAGCTCATTCCATAATACATAGGAGCAGGGTTAGGCCATTCGTTCCACACGCTCACCACCCTCTGAGTGAAGTAGCTCCCTCTTGTGTTTCCTTTAAACATGCCACCTTTCACCCTTAACCCATCATCTCTAGTTCTAGTCTCACCCAACCGCAGTGAAAAAGCCTGCTTGCATTTACCCTATCTATACCCCTCATAATTTTATATACCCCTATCAAATCTCCCCTCAATCTCCTGTGCTCCAGGTAATAAAAACCTAACATATTCAATCTTCCCCTATAACTCAGGCCCAAGTCCTGACAACATCCTTGTAAATTTTCTCTGCACTCTTTCAATCTTATTTATATCTTTCCTGTAGGTAGATGACCAGAACTGCACACAATACTCCAAATTAGGCCTCACTGACATCTTGTGCATCTTCAACATAACATCCAATCTCCTGCACTCAGTACCTTAACTTATGGGGGCCAATGTGCCAAAAGTTCTCTTGAATGCCCATCATGTTCAAGGAGTTATTGATCTACATTTCCAGATCTCTCTGTTCTACCACATTCCTCAGCGCCCTACTGTTAACTGTGTCTTAGGCCATAAGACACAGGAGCAAAATTAGGCCATTTGGCCCATCGAGTCTACTCTGCCATGCAATCATGACTGATCCTCTTTCATCCTCCTCAGCCCCACTCCCTAGCATTCTCCCCATAACTTTTGATGCCATGTTCAATCAAGAACCGAATAAGCTCTTCCTTAAATATACCCAATGACTTGGCCTCCACAGCTGTATGTGGGAATAAATTCCACAAATTCACCATCCTCTGACGAAAGAAATGTCTCCGCATCTGTTATAAATGACGCCTTTCTATCCTGAGGCTGTGTCCTCTTGTCCTAGACTACCCCACCATGGGAAGCATCCTTTCCACACCTACTCTGTCTAGGACTTCCAACATCAAAAGGTTTCAATGAGATCCCCCCTCATGCTTCTAAATTCCAGTGAGTACAGAGCCAGAACCATCAAACGTTCCTCATATGATAACCCTTTCATTCCCAGAATCATCCTTGTGAACCTCCTCTAAACCCTCTCCAGTGCCAGCGCATCTTTTCTAAGATGAGGAGCCCAAAACTGTTCACAATATTCAAGGTGAGGTCTCACCAGTGTCTTATAAAGCCTCAGCATCACATCTCTGCTGTTGTATTCTGAACCTCTTAAAATGAATGCTAAGATGGCATTTGCCTTCCTCACCACCAACACAACCTGCAAGTTAACCTTCAGGATGTTAGGCACAAGGGCTCCCAATTCCCTTTACATCTCAGATTTTTACATTTTCTCTCCATTTAGAAAATAATTTATTTCTTCTACCAAAGTACATCACCATGAATTTTCCAACATTGTGTTTCATTTGCCACTATCTTGCCCATTCTTCTAATATTTCTAAGTCCTTCTGCAGCCTACCTGTTTCTTCAACACCACCTGCCCCTCCACCAATCTTCATATCATCTGCAAACTTGGTAATAAAGCCAACTATTTCATCATCTAACACGAGGAACTCTACAGATGCTGGAATTTCAAGCAACACACATTAAAGTTGCTGGTGAACGCAGCAGGCCAGGCAGCATCTCTAGGAAGAGGCACAGTCGGCGTTTCGGGCCGAGACCCTTCGTCAGGACAGTTAGGTCAGAAGGCCTCTTCCTATAGATGCTGCCTGGCCTGCTGCGTTCGCCAGCAACTTTTATGTGTATTTCATCATCTAAATCATTTATGTACAACATAAAAACAGGTGGTCCCAACACCAATCCCTGTGGAACACCACTAGTCACTGGCGGCCAACCAGAATAGGATCTTTTTATTCCCGCTCGCTGCCTCCTACCAATCAGCCAATGCTCTAAGCATGCCAGTAACTTTCCTGTAATGCCATGGGCTCTTAACTTGGTAAGCAACCTCGTGTGTGGCACCTTGTCAAAGTCCTTCTGAAAGTCCAAATATACAACATCCACTGCATTCCCAATCCTACTTGTAATTTCCTCAAAGAATTCCAACAGACTAGTCAGGCAAGATTTTCCCTTAAGGAAACCATGCTATCTTATCCTGTGTCACCAAGTACTCCATAACCTCATCCTTAACAATTGACTCTAACATGTTCCCAACCACTGAGGTCAGGCTAACTTGTCTATAATTTCCCTTCTGCTGCCTCCCTCCTTTCTTAGAGTGGAGTGAGATTTTCAATTTTCCAGTCCTCTGGCACCTGCCAGAGTCCAGTGATTTTTGAAAGATCATTACTAATGCCTCCACAATCACTATTGCTATCTCACTATCCTAGGGTTCAGTTCATCTGGTCGGGGTGACTTATGTACCCTGAGGTCTTTCAGCTTCTTGAGCACCTCCTTCCTTGTAATAATAACTGTACTCACTTCTCTTCCTTCACACCCTTCAACACCTGGTACACTGCTAGTATCTTCCACAGTGAAGAGTGATGTCAGTTCATCTGCCATCTCCTTGTCCCCTGTTATTTTTTCTCTGACCTCATTTTCTAGCTGTCCTATATCCTCTCTCATCTCTCTTTTATTTTTTACATATTTGGAAAAGCTTTTACAATCCACTTTGCTATTGTTTGCTAGCTTGCTTTCATATTTCATCTTTTCCCTCCTAATGATTCTTTTAATTGCCCTCTGTAGGGTTTTAAAAGCTTTCTAGTCCCCTGTCTTCCCACTAAGTTCTGCATTGTTGTATGCCCTTTCTTTTGCTTTTACATTAGCTTTGCCTTGCCTTCCCTTGTCAGCCACAGTTGTACTACTTTGTCATTTGTGTACTCCTTTGTTCTTGGAATACTGTACATCTAACTTGTAGCTTCCACAATTTCCCCAGCTACTCTGCTGTCATCCTTGCCAGCATCACCTTGCAATTTACTTGGCCAACTCCTCTCTCGTACCAATGTAATTTCTTTTACTCTGCTGAAATACTGCTACTCTGGTCTTACCCTGGTTTGAATTCCAAAGTGCAACACCTCACACTTACCTTTATTAAATAGAACCTACCATTTTTAAGCCCAGTTTTCCAGCTGGTCCTGATTTTGCTGCAAACTTTGACCATCTTCCTTGTTGTCTTACTATACCTCAGTCTTGGTGTCATCCACAAATATACTGATCCAGTTTACCACATTATCATCCAGATGGCTATAGCTGAGTAAACAACGGACCCAGCACCCATGCCTATGGCGCACTGCTAATCATAGTCCTATATTCAGAGGGGCAGCCACCTACAACCATTCTCTAGCTTCCCTAGACTCGGTTCACCTCCAGAGGTGTGATGGTGGTGTCGGCCTTGTCTTAATGGTGGGACTCCCTGTGTACTGATGAGAGCTACCTTAATGAGAGACACTGACTTATCAGCGCAATGTTTGAACAGGAGCCGGAGAACATGACTGCCCTGATCCACTGTGCTTTAGTCTCAGTATATACAGGCCCTTCTGCCCACCCTGTCTGTGCTGAACACAATGCCAAATTAAACTTCTGCCTACAGATTCCGTTGTCAAACAGACTCTTAAACGCCTGTTGTATCTGCCTCCACCAGCATATTCCTGACACCTGCCACTCTGTATATACTGTAAAAAAAAACCTTGCCCCACACATCTGCTTAATCTTATCCCCTCTTACCTTAAATGCATTTCCTCTTGTATTGGATGTTTTTACCCTGGGAAAAAGATACTGTCTCCACTCTATCTGTGTCTCTCATAATCTAATGAACCTCCTATCAGGTCTCTGCTCAGCCTCCACCGCTCTGGAGAAGACAACCCAAGTTTACCTAATCCCTTCAATCCAGCAGGAGCATCCTGGTAAACCTCTTCTGACCCTTTCCGGATCCTTCCTGTGAAGGGGCAATCAAATCTGCACATAGCTTCCTACCTTTTGAACACAGTGCCTTGACTGATAAAAGCAAGGCCTTGTCGCTGTACCAACCTGTGTAGCCACTTTTAGGGAGTTATGGACATGGTCTCCGAGATCCCTCTGTACCTCTACATCGTTATACTGTCCTGTATATTGTCCATTTGATCTCCCAGAGTGATTGGCTGGATTAAACTCCATCTGCCATTTCTCTGCCCATATCTGCAACTGAGCTACATCTTGTTGTGTCCTTTACCGGTCTTCTCCACTATCCGGGACACCACCAACCTGTGCATTGTCCGAAATATATCACAAACAGTAGGGATCCTTGAAGGACACTACTAATCACAGTCCTTTAGCCAGAATAAGTCCCCCAACCATTACCATCTCTCTCCTATGGACAAGCCAATTCAGAATCTGAATGGCCAAGTCACCTTAGATCCCATTCCTCTTAATATTCTGGATGATCCTCCCACAAGGGGCCTTGTCAAACACCTTACTAAAATCCATGTTGACAACATTTCACAGCTCCACCCTCATCAATCACCTTCATCACCTCAAAGATAATGAATCATCCATAATGAGACACTGGAAATGGTCCAAATTAGTGCTCGTCTCCCAGACGATCTACACCCTTTGAAATCTGTGTTTAGGGAAAGTAGGTCCTCAGAGGACACTGTCTCTATTATTGACAAATCCCCCCCCACCCCCAGAAGGGTGTTTTCTTTAAGGATGAGCTGAAATGACCCAATCTGAAGCTGTCAGAAAAGCTGCAAGTGTAGGGAAAGGAGGTTGAGACATCAAGCCAAAAGCCATAGGAACAGAATGAGGCCATTCGTCCAATGAGTCTCCACCACTGAGATGCAAAGCTCATAGTACATTTATTATCAGAGTATGCCACCATATATTACCCTGAGATTCATTTCAAGTCAAATCAAGTCAAGTTTATAGTCATTTAACTATATACGTGTACTGTATAGAATGTATATAACCTTATAATATATATAGAAACAAGAGGCTTCTCTGAACCAGGGTGTAAAGCACTGTAGTATATGTACCACGCATAACACATACAATAACTTATGAAAGGAAGCATAAAATCTACAGATTACACATAAACTAAAGTGCGTAAATTAAATATTGTTGAGGTACAGGACCGATTAACCAGTGACACTTTGAATGCGATGTGACAGGGAGTTCAGAAGCCTGATGGCCTGAGGGAAGAAACAGTTTCCTATCCTGACTATTCTTGTCTTCATGCATTGGAGTCTCCTGTCTGAAGGTAGAAAGTGAAAGAGGATACTGGATGGGTGGGTGGGATCCTGAAGGACACTAAAGGCCCTGTGTATGCAGCGTTTCTGATAAATGTCTCTGTTGGATGTTTGGGAGACCTCTCTGATCCTTCCTGTGATTCCTTGCAGGCAATCACAGGAAAACAAGACTACAATAGAATCAAAGACAAACTATAGGCAAGATCTGACAAAGTGTGCAAATATAAAAAGAAAGATGAAATAAGAGTAATAAATAAATAAAACTGAGAACATGAGTTGTAGAGTCCTTGAAAGTGAGTCCATAGGTTGTGTTCAGTGTTGATGCTATCTATGCTGGTTCAGGACCCTGATGGTTGTGGGTAATAACTGCTCCAGAATCTGGTGATGTGGGACCTGAGGCACCTGTAACTCCTGCCCAATGCAGCACTGAGAAGAGAGCATGGCTTGGATGATGTGGGTCTTTGAATGGTGCTGCTTTCTGGTGACAGTGCTCCTTCCTTGTAAGTGTGCTCAATGGTGGGAAGGGCTTTGCCTGTGCTGAACTGCCTTGTATCTACCACCTTTTTGTATGATTTTCCATTTTTGGGAACTGGTGTTTCTGTACCATGCTGTGATGCACCCAGTCAGGATGCTGTCCGTTCTGCAGCTATGGAATTTTGTCAAGAGTTTTATCTGCACAAACTTCGAAGAAAGTAGAGGCATTCGCATGCCTTCTTTGAAATGGCGTTTCTGTGCTGGGCCCAGGACAGATCCCCTTGTATTGGAAAGCTAGGAATTTAAAGTTACTGACTCCCTCCACCTCGGATTAGCTAATGAGCGCTGGGTCAGCGATCCCAGTTTCTTCTTCCTGTTGTCAATAACCAGCTTCTTGGTTCTGCTGACATTCAGTTCTTCTTCTTGTGGCTCCATTCAAACAGATTTTCAATCTCCCTTCTCTGTGCTGATCCATCACTGCCTTTGATTGGGCCAATGACAGTGGTGTCATCAGCAAACTTGAATATGGCTTACAATCTTGGCCGATTTATTTTCCCTCTCAACTCCATTCTCCTACCTTCCCTCTGTAACCTTTGATGACCTTGCTAATTAAGAACCTATCCATCTCCACTTTAAGTATACCCAATGTCTTGGCCTCCACAGCCATTTGTGGCAATTAGTGACCTTGACTGTATGTAATATATGCAAACAAACAATACTATGTTCTCTCAGACCACGGTGCACCCACAAAACAAATGTCACACAGCACATAAACCAAAATATTACCATTTTAAAAAAGTCAATAAAATATAACTCAATATGCAAGTAGTGTACAGCACAGATAGCCAGTACTCTGTCCCAGTGACAAAACCTCAGTGGTGACAGGGTATTCATTAATCTCATAGCTTGAGGGAAGAAGCTGTGACCCAGTCTGGCAGTCCTAGTCCTGATGTTTTTGCACCTCCTTCCTGATGGTAGTGGGTCAAAGAGAATGTGGGATGGGTGGTAGGGATCTTCAACAAAGCTTTGAGCCCTTCATCTGCAATGCTCCCAGTAAATATCACAAATAGAGGGGAGGGAGACCCCAGTGATCCTCTCAGAGGTTTTTACTATCCTCTCCAGGGTCTTGTGGTCCAATGCCTTGCAGCTTTCACACCACACAATGACACAGCCAGAAAGGACATTATTATGATGCTTTTGTAGAAAGTTGTTAGAATGGGGGCAGAGAGCCCCGCACAGCTCAATCTCCTCAGAAAGTGTAGATGCTGCTGTGCCTTTTTGACTAGTAAAGAAGTGTTGTGGGTCAAGGCTAGATCGTCCATTATGTGCACACCAAGAAACTTTGAGCTCTTCACTCTCTCCACAGCAGAGCCATTGATGTGCAATGGAAAGCGGTCGATTTGTGGCTTGCTGAAAACCACAATCATTTCTTTTGCTTCTCCACATTGAGACTCAGGTTGTGATCTCGAACCATTTGACAAGCCTCTCTACCTCCTCTCTGTACACTGACTCATCATTGATGCTGATGAGGCCAACCACTGTAGGATCATCAGTGAACTCGATGATGTGGTTTGAGCCGGATCAGGCAGCGCAGTCGAGCGTCAACGGTGTAAACAACAGTGGTGGGCTGAGCATACAGCCCTGGAGGGCACCGGTGCTCAGTGTGATGGAGCTTGAGATGTTGCTGCTAACTTGGACTGACTGGGGTCTTTCCATCGAGAAGTCTAAGATCCATTTACAAGAAGGGATGTTGAGTCCCAACAAGCAGCCTCTGAGGCATGATGGTAGTGCATTGCTCTTGTTGTGCCTTTTTAGACCAAGTTCTGTTTGTGCTGGTAACTGCACAAAGGGTGAACATTAAATTCAAACTTGCATGTAAGATTTGGCAACCAAGAATACTTGGATGTTTCTTCTCCAGCTCTCTGAGGTCCACAGCCAGAGAGCCCCAGAAATGTCTAAGGCTAGTTAACCAAGTCAGCAGTGTCACGGTGGGAGCTGTCTAGGCAGCAGCCATTATTGAAGTGTACACATACTCATCACTATCTTCTCACTTTCTGAAAGAACATAGAACGTACAGCACAGTACAGGCCCTTCGGCCCACAATGTTGTACCAGCCTTTCAACCAACTCCAAGATCTATCTAACCCTTCCCTCTTGAATAGGCCTCCAATTTTGTCATCCATGTGTTTGTGAAAGAATTTCTTAAATGTCCCTATTGTATCCGCCTCTATCATGACCCCATGTACTTGGCACTCTCTGTGTACAATTAAAACAAAACTATCCCCCTATACCTTTCCCCAGTCATTTTAAAATCATGCTCCCTCCCACACTGGCGTTCGCCACTTCCCTCGGGAAAAAGTCCGTCTGTCCATTCAATCTTTGCCCCTTATTATCTTGTGCACTTCTATAAAGTCATCTCTCATCCTTCTTTGCTCCAAAGAAAAGAGCCCTAGCTCGCTCATCCTGTCCTCATAAGACATGCTATCTGATTCAGGCATTCTCAGTCATCCAGAAAGAGGTCACATTTTGACACCCTGCAGCTCTAAGGCTGGAACAATATCAAATGCAATTCGAGTCAACAGCAGTGAGGAGAACGTTGTGGTTTGGAAGTTCATTCAGGTGGCGAGGATCTAGGATTGTTTAGTGTCTCTGTTGTGATCAGTTCAGGTGTGGTCAGACAGATGTCTGAGTGAAGATGTGTGTTGGTTTGCCAAGTGGCACGATTACAGATTGTTGGTGAATGAGTCAGGCCACTTCAGCAAGTTCAGTCAGGTAAGTGGATAGGAAATGCGGGTGAACTGAAATTGGCTCTGAGCTATCAGGGAAGCACAGCAGACACTGACACCATTGCTGTAGCAATCGTTGAGGGTGTAAGGAGGAAGGTCTGGCCAACATAATTCGTGCTGGATTGGAGTTGTGCTGACATCTCAAAGTTGCATCTTGACACGTGGTTGGGAGGGTCCATTTCCAAACCCAGACCAGTCCAGCCTGCTCTGAAGAACTAAATTGACAAGGGTCTGGATGGGTTACAATGCAATGAGCTTGTGAATACAGACAGGAGTTGGTCAACAGCAATTTTATTTACTTAGAGAGACAGTGTAGAGCAAGTGCTTCCAGCCCAATGAACCACACTGCCCAGCAACCCACTTATTTAGCCCTAGCCTAATCACAGGACAATTTACAAAGACCAATTCATCTGCCAACTGGTAAGTCTTTGGACTGTGGGAGGAAACTGGAGCACCCGGAGGAAACCCATATGTTCATGAGGAGGACGTACAAAACCTTAGAGAACATTGTAACTTAACTCTGAATTGTGGTGCCCCAAACTGTAATAGTGTCATGCTAGCCA
This sequence comes from Mobula birostris, assembly GCF_030028105.1. Taxonomy (NCBI): domain Eukaryota; kingdom Metazoa; phylum Chordata; class Chondrichthyes; order Myliobatiformes; family Myliobatidae; genus Mobula; species Mobula birostris. Next base: position 99,225,544 of record NC_092374.1, read on the forward strand.
CTATGTAACCATGCACCTGTGCGTAAGGCAGCTGTGTAGAGACTACAGTGTCTCACCACGTCAAGGTACTGGTTTGTTATTGTCACATGTACCAAGATACAATAAAAATCTGGAATACAAAAGCAAGCATGTGATGCTGAGGCTTTATAAGGCACTGGTGAGGCCTCACCTTGAGTATTGTGAACAGTTTTGGGCCCGTCTTCTTAGAAAAGATGTGCTGGCATTGGAGGGGGTCCAGAGGAGGTTCACAAGGATGATTACAGGAATGAAAGGGTTATCATACGAGGAACGATTGATGGCTCTGTGCTCTGGGTCTGTACTCGCTGGAATTCAGAAGGATGAGGTGGGATCTCATTGAAACCATTTGAATGTTGCAAGTCCTAGACAGAGTAGATGTGGTAAGGATGTTTCCCATGGCGGGAGAGTCTAGGACAAGCGGGCACAGCTTCAGGATAGAGGGGCGCACTTTCAATACAGAAATGGAGAAACTTCTTTAGCCAAAGGGTGGTGAATTTGTGGAATCTGTTGCCACAGGCAGCTGTGGAGGCCAGGTCGTTGGGTATATTTAAGGCAGAGATTGATAGGTTCTTGATTGGACATGGCATCAAAGGTTATGGGGAGAAGGCCGGGAACTGGGGCTCAGGAGGAGATAGAAAAAAGGATCAGCGATGATTGAATGGTGGAGTAAACTCGATGGGCCAGATAGCCTAATTCTGCTCCTATGTCTTATGGTCTATAAACTTTTTTTGCATCCAGTTCATGCAGATCAAATCATTACACAGTGCATTGAGATAGAGCAAGGTAAATCAATAACAATGCAGAATTAAGCAAACAGACACAGAGAAAGTGCAGTGTAGATAAACAATAACTTGCAAGGAAGATTGTGAGGCTAAGAGCCCATCTCAGCACGAGGTCCTTTTGCGAGTCTGTTTACAGTGGGATAGAAGCTTTCCTTGAGCCTGGTGGGACGTGCTTTCAGGCTTTTGTATCTTCTGCCGGATGGGAGAAGAGAGAATGTCTGGAGTGGATGGGGTCTTTGATTATGCTGGCTGCTTTACCGAGGGAGTGAGAAGTGTGCATAGAGTTTGTGGAGGGGAGGATGGTCCCTGGGATTTGTCTACAACTCTCTACCTTCTCTTGCATTCATATGCTGAGCTGTTGCTGTAACAAGCTGTGATAGGATGCTTTTTATGGTAGGTAGATAAAAGTTGATGGAGGGTCGATGGAGACATGCCAAATTTCTTTAGCCTCCTGAAGAAATAGAAGCGTTGGTGAGCTTTCTTAGCCAGGATGTCGATGTGGTTGGATCAGGACATGCTTTTGGAGTTGTCCACTCCGAGGAACCCTTACAACCTCAACCGTTAACGTAGACTGGAGCATGTGCAGGCTTTTCCCTACACACTTCTTGAAGTCAATGACAATCTCTTTTGTTTTGCTGCCATTGAGGGAAAGGTTGTTGTCATGACAACCTATTCTGTTCAGTTCTGGTTGCCTTATTATAGGAAGGATGTAGAAGCTTTAGAGAGGGTGCAGAGGAGATTTATGAGGATGCTGTCTGGATTAGAGAACATATCTTATGAGGAAAGTTTGAACGAGCTAGGGCTTTTCTCTCTGGATTGAAGGAGGATGACATGATTTAATAAAAGTCTAAAAGATAAGGGGCATAGATAGAGTGGAAAACCAGTGACTTTTTTTCCCCAGGGTGATTGGATGAAACTATAAGGGGACTGTTGGAAATAAGATTTTTTTTTAATTACAGAGTAGTGGGTATGTAGAACCCACCAGTGCTGGTGGTAGAGGCAGATTCATTAGAGAATTTAATAGACCCTAAAGTAGGCACATGGATGATAGAAAAATGGTGGACTATTAGGGAGGGAAGGGTTAGATTGATCTTAGAGTAGGTTAGCAGGTTGACACTGCATCATGGACTGAAGGGCTGTTCTGTGTTGTATTCCACTAAGCTCTCTATTTCCTCCTTGTACTCTGCAATGTGACTGACCACTGCCACCCCTTACTTCCCTTCTACTCAGAGTTAGCAAAACCAACCGTTTCCAGTTTGGAGTTGGGATTACCTGTCCACCAACTTGTACCCTAAATAACCCAGAGGAATCGGCTGTTTGCATAAAGTGTTCCAAGGTATTTTAGGTTAACATGAAGGAATCATTGGTTGTGTGACCCATATGATGTATGGATTCTTACATGCACAGGAGGGAGAGAGCTTCTGAATCAGAATCAAGTTTAGTGTAAACACGAGATTCTGCAGATGCTGGAAATCCAGAGTTACACACTCAAAATGCTGGAGGAGCAGAGCTCAGCAGGTCAGGCAGCATCTGTGGAAAGGAATAAACAGTTGAAGTTTTGGGCTGAGATCCTTTGGCCGGGTTTAATATCGCTGGCATAGGTTATAAAGTTTGTTGTGCAAAAAAAAAATTGCGAGGTGGTGTTCATGGGTCGGTTAACTATCCGTTCAGAAATCTGATGGTGGAAAGGTAGAAGTAGTTCCTAAAATGTTGAGCAAGACACATCAAAGTTGCTGGTGAACGCAGCAGGCCAGGCAGCATCTCTAAGAAGAGGTACAGCCGACATTTCAGGCCGAGACCCTTTGTCAGGTCCTGACGAAGGGTCTCGGCCTGAAACGTTGACTGTACCTCTTCCTACAGATGCTGCCTGGCCTGCTGCGTTCACCAGCAACTTTGATGTGTGTTGCTTGAATTTCCAGCATCTGCAGAATTCCTGTTGCTTGCGTTCCTAAAATGTTGAGTTCATGTCTTCAGGTTTTGAACCTGCTCCTGGATGGTAGCAATGAGAAAAGGGCATATCCTGGGTGATGAGGGTCCTTAACTTTGGTGATGGTATCTAGGAGAACACGAGAGGGCACCGTTTTAAGGTGCTTGGAAGCAGGTACAGAGGAGATGTCAGGGGTAAGTTTTTTACGCAGAGAGTGGTGAGTGCGTGGAATGGGGTGGCGGCGATGGTGGTGGAGGCGGAAATGATAGGGTCTTTTAAGAGACTCCTGGATAAGTACATGGAGCTTAGAAAAATAGAGGGCTATAGGTAACCCTAGGTAATTTCTAAAATAAGTACATGTTTGGCACAGCATTGTAGGCTGAAGGGCCTGTATTGTGCTGTGGGTTTTCTTTGTTTCTATGATTTTTAAAGTAGAAGCATGTTACCTACATTTTAGAACAGTAAGTTGGGTTTCTTGGTTTGAAGGTTGGTGCTAGCCTGTGATGGGAATGTTCTGGCCAGAGGCTAGTGATGTGTCAAGGAGAAGGTGAGGTGCAGTATTGTGTACCATTTCCTCAGACCTTCAGTCAGTGCAGAGTCCTTCTTCACCTATTGAAGAAGGAGGTGAAGTGTATGGGTTGAAGTTGGCATGGATGCTTCCAGTTGCGATTGTGACAGAGGCGATGGACAACAGCAATTCACCTCACACTTCCTCAGGGCAGGTTCATTTACATTGAGGGAAGACTTGGGGCAGTGCTTGGAACCAATAAGTTACAGCAATCTTTAAAGAGCTCGAGGTTTTCTTCACTGTCAGATTGTGATAGGAGACTCCCAAGTTAGTGACACCCACTGTGTTGGCTTCAAAGGTGCCAGGGATGGGTGACCCCTTCTAAGGTGACATGAGTGCAGAACTGGTTCAGGAGTTCCCAGCGAGCACCACAGTGGTTGCTTGTGGTAGTACCACACGAGGACCCTGACTGAATCAGAATCAGGTTTATTATTGCTGACATATGCTGTGAAATCTGTTGTTCTGCTGTAGCAGTACAAATATATATGGTACAAAAAAGAGGAAAGTTCAAAATAAATTTTATTATCAAAGTACATTTACTGTATACAACCGGTTGGATCTTTGTTTAATTTCTGATCCTCGCGGTTCTCCTGGGAGTCAAAAATGGCAAGCAGTCTTATTTCCAAGATCTCAGTTTATTTTAGAGTACAAAAAAAATACAAATACTGATCAAACTAAGCAAAGAGCTGAGAAATAGTGCTAAGAGGAGTGTAAAACTAAGATAAGAAAAGATGGAACTTCTGAAAAATCTATCACCTTTATAGATAAGGTAAAGAAAATTCTTTGAATAGTGATAAACTAGTTAATAGACTACATAATTAAAACAATTGTATCACGTGGGGAACGTGCTAATACCTAGCCAATGAAAACTGAGAAAGGTGATTAAACGTTAGTTTAGTTGCCCTACCACTTTCTGCCAGTGAATGTGAAAAATACGAGTTTGTTTAAAAAGTACAAATCTTATAAAAGTATTATTTAAAAAAGAAACAGTGGTTTCCAACAAACCTTGAGACTTACTTTCTTGTGGGTATACTTAACAAATCTGTAGAATAGTAACTATAACAGAATTAATGAAAGACCACCCAACCAAGGTGTTCAACCAGAGTGCAGAAGACAAACTGTGCAAATGTAAAAAAAAAACTAATATAAATAAATAAACAATAAATAGGGAGAGCATGAGATGAAGAGTTTATTTTGTGGGAACTTTTCAATGTTGGGGCAGGTGAAGTTGAGTGAAAAATATTGAGGGTAGTGTTCAGGGATCATTCAGGGATCTGATGGCAGAGTAGAAGAGGATTCTGATGGTAGAGTGAAAGAGCAGGTGACATCTACACATTGAATGTGGTCAATAAGGATTTTCCAATAATTCTGAGTGAAATTACTGACTGGACCCAGAGAGAGAGAGACCATAAACGAACACTGGAAGCTGACCAATGTACAAAGCAAAGGAGCAGACTGTTGCATGGTTGTTGTGATGTGTTGTCACTAAGTTCCTTCAGTAAACATTGAGTCAAGTTGTCTATGATTCCTTTGGTCTGATTGGTTTGGCCGTCTGCCCAGGACCACTGGCAGAATAAACAGATGAGTATTTTGCTTTGCAAAGCATTCCTGTCATTGTCAATCATAGAAAACTGGAAGGAGAAAGAACTGGGGGTGGGTGGGGGAAGGAACTGCTTTTTTATGGAGATGTCAGTGCGGCGAGTTTGCATGTCCTCCCTGTGGATTTCCCCTGGAGGCTCTGGTTTCCTCCCACATTCCAAAGGTGTATGTGCTAGGGTGGGTGGGCTCCTCAGACTGTGTTAATCATTGACGCAAATGACGCATTTCACTCTGTTTCAACGCTTTGCTGTATTTGTAACAAATAAAGCTAATCGCTTTCCGAAACATCGACGGTACTCTTTTCCATAGATGCTGCCTGCCCTGCTGAGTTCCTCCAGCACTTTGTGTGTGTGTGTGTGTGTGTGTGTAGCTCGGATTTCCAGCATCTGCAGATTTTCCCTTGTTTGTAATCTCTCTCTCTCTCTCTCTGTCTCTGTCTCTCTCAAATCCTTCAGTCACGCTCCAGCGTGCAGCTCCGTCCGAGTTGTGTGATTCTATATATAAACCTCCATACCCAGAAAATCATCCTCTCCTCTCCTCTCCCCACAAATACTGCCCAGCCTTTAAAGTACTCCACAATTTTCTGAGATTATTTCACAGCCCCTGCATTTGAGGTGACCCTTTCAAGAGAGGCTGGACTCTGTGTTCCGTGGAGTTTAAAAGAATGAGGGGTGAGTGAATTTAAGATCCAAAGCTGAGTTGAGGTTACAGAACTGTAAAGGTTGGAAAACAGGCCCTTCAGCCCTGCTTACTGCATTCGGCCCTCACCGCACTGAACGTTTCCTATCCGTGGACCTGTCATTTCCTCCCCGCTCCCGTATGAAAATACTTGCTACCATGCAAAAGTAATAGACACCCAGGAATGAGCTACAGCCTGGATTCTAATCCAGGAGTTCGGGCAAGTTTAGAAGTAGAATTACAGACTCCTGGGTTGATTACCGGGTGGCATCTGATCAGTGACATTGGGCGACATGTTACTTGGCCACCTTGGACAAGGGTGGATGGTGTAACAGTCTGCCAGGGTGGCACTTGTAGCGTGCAGGGGTTCCTGTGGTAGTTCATAGGGTCCCAGAGAGCAATGTGCCCAACCAACTGTCTGCCGATGGTGTGTATGGGTTCCTGTGGTATCTGGTTCGTGGGCTCCCAGAGAGCGATGTGGCGATTGTCTGCCAGCACAACAGTGTGCCAGCTGCCTGGTTTTTGGGTTCCCGGGAAGTGGCGTGCTGACTGTCCACTGGCGGTGTGCAGGTGAGGGAGAGCTTCCCCGGGATGTGCCAGAATCCTGCTCAGCAAATTCCGTCATGTGCTGGCACATCTTCACCACTCTCAGTCACGATTCTGGTCACAGCCCAGCTCTCTATTGAAACCAGATTTCACTTCAGGGATTGACACATCACAGGCCCATCTTTTCTGTCAGAGCTGACCTCCCTGGGTATGTGACCCGCCATACTAATCACTGTTACTACTCCCCTATAAAAAAGCAATTCTTTTCTCCCCCCACCCCCAGTTCTTTCTCCTTCCAGTTTTCTGTGATTGACAATGACAGGAATGCTTTGCAAAGCAAAATTCTCGTCTGTTTATTCTGCCAGAGGTCCCGGGCGGATGGCCAAACCAATCAGACCAAAGGAATCATAGGTGACTCGACGTTTACTGAAGCAACATTTCATATCTCCTGAGGAGGAGCTGAGCTCAGTTAAGTTTCTAGGAATGCTGTTGTGACATAGGGTATGGGGGATTCAACCTCCCCAGCTCTGGAGAGGCGTGTGTCATCCACACTTTCCCAGCTTCCTGCGTTGCGTGTACAAGTATTTATCCCTAATGCAATCCAGACCTCCCATTTCCTCCCTGATGTTGTGAACTTTAGTCCAGTTTACAAACTGATGTCACCATGTATGTTGGCAGATGCCTATTTACATCAGAATAGGACATTCCTTTAAAACACAAATGAGGAGAAATTTCTTTAGCCAGAGGGTGGTGAATCTGTGGAATTCATTGCCACAGACGTCTATGCAGGCCAAGTCACTGGGTATATTTAAGAGAGTTTGATAGATTCCTGGTTAGTCGGGGAGAAGGCAGGAGAACATGGTTGAGAGGGATAATAAATCTGCCATGATGGAATGGGGGTGCAAACTTGATGGGCCTAATTTTGCTCCTGTCTTGTGGTCAGGCTGTAGTGCCACTTTCAGGCCTCTGGTGTCTGAGGTGGGCGTGTGACGCATATCAACTGTCAATGCCTGATGTAAATTTGAATTTGTAATTCAAACTTGTGCCGCTAGAATGGTGTCTCCAGTATTTACTTCATTTGCTCTTGTGGCAGTGAGCGCTGTCACGAGAGAACAGTGTCGAACATTAAGGGCTGATTTATACTTCTGCGTCAACTCGACGCCGTAAGTACCTACGCAGATCCCTACGCCGCAGCCTGACGCGCACCTCTCCCAAAATGTAACTATGCGTCGTGGCAACGCAGACCGAACAAACGTGATTGGTCCGCCTGGGAGCATCGCATGTCATCCTACGCTGCAATAGCTTCCCATTGGGCGACTGAAGGGCAGGGAAGCAACTCTGGCTGCAATACTGCGCGGGCAGGTGTGTGTGCATGCACGACGTGCCCGAATTGCAGAGCAACGCAGACACACCAACGCACAAGTATAAATGCTCACAACGTGCATAGGCCACTTGTGTAGGTTACGGGGTCGAGTTGACGCGCACGTATAAATCAGCCTTAAGGGCCATCCAGGCCACGTTCTCTTCTCACTGCTACCATCAGGCAGGAGGTACAGGGGCCTTGGGTCCCACACCACCAGAATCAGGAACAGTTATTACCGCTCAACCATCAGGCTCCTGAACCAGCGTGGATAGCTTCACTCACCTCAACCTTGAACTGTTCTACAACATACAGACTCACTGTCAAGGACTCGAATCATGTTCTCAGTATTATTCTGAGCTGTTCTGCAATGTACAGGCACACCGTCACAGACTTAACACCTCATGTTCTCAGTATTATCTATTTACTTTTTGTTAATTGTTTTTCTTGTATTTGCACAGTGTCATCTTTTGCACATTGGTTGTCAGTCTGTGTGTGTAGTTTTTCATTGATTCTATTGTATTTCTTTGTTCTATTGTGAATGCCTGCGAGAAAACGAATCTCAGGGTGACACATACATACTTTGATAATAAATTAACTTTTAAGTCCCGGCCAAGGCGAGCTGGGGTGGAGAGGACGGGCTGGGCTCTGTGTACATGAGCCACGCACACCAGTTCAACCCGAGTGGTGGGAGGGGTGCTGCTGGTGGGGCGGGGGGGTAGGGAGCAGTGGTGGACTATCACTGTGTAATATCAGTCAGTTGCTGTCTGATGGAGGGGTGGGTGGAGAATGACCTGTGATATGCTCCCACCTCCCACCTCCCCTCCTGCAACAACTGAAATGGTCACCGTCACGGTTCTCTTCCTGAGATCTTGCTGTGCTCCAGTGGAGGGGGTGCACTAGTTGAGCCCTGCGGTGACCACGAGGCTGTGAGGGAAGGAGGGACACTTGATTTCACCAGACAGGCTGAGCTTCGTGCCTTCCCCTGGGAACCAGTTGCCCATTAATGGCCACCGGTCACAGTACAATCAGAGCCCTGGCTGAGGAGTCAGAAGACCTCCTGTATGAGGGACCCTGGGGTGGAGTGAGCAGGGTGACGGACTGCTGATCATTTGATCAGGCCTGTGGCGTTGCGCTGGGGGTGGTGTCTGTCACCCGAAGCTCAGTGAAACGCCTGCGCTTTGTTCAGCCACTACAGCTCCAGTGCCTGTGTACGGGGTAGTTGCTGATGTCGAGGGCTGCCGCTGTTCCCAGGTGCCGTTTGCCGGGCTATATTTAGACCCAGATAATCAGCGCTCTAGCCCAGATCCAATCTCACACATGTGCAGTCTGCTGTCTACAGCCCTGCAAGTGCAGTGAACAGCAGGGCCTTGGCCATCAGCACTGCACGAATAGGAGACAACGGACAGCACTTCAATCAAAAGTACACTGTGTAGTGTCCTGCCACACAGTCCCGGCGCAAGGAGTGACCCTCAAACAGTGGCGTTACAACTCCGTGGGCGGGGGACAGTGTGGTGAGACACAGCGGGTGAGATATAGAGTGACCCTCCCTCCAACAGTCTCATAACACACCCCCTGGGCAGGGGACAGTGTGGGTGAGACACAGAGTGACCCTCCCTCTAACAGTCTCATAACACCCCCCCCCCCCCCCACCGGGCAGGGGACAGTGTGGGTGAGACACAGAGTGACCCTTCCTCCAATAGTCTTATAACACATCCCCTGGGCAGGGGACAGTGTGGGTGAGACACAGAGTAACCCTCCCTCCAATAGTCTTATAACACAGCCCCTGGGCAGGGTACAGTGTGAGTGAGACATAGAGTGACCCTCCCTCTAACAGACCTATAACAGCCCCCCGGGCAGGGGACAGTGTGGGTGAGACACAGTGACATTCCCTCTAACAGACCTGTCCCAGGACAGGGATGGTGTGGGTTAGACATAGAACGAGGTTCTCTTGACTCCATCCAACCTGTCCTGAAAGGCAGTAGAGGGTTAATCTCCACAGAGCGAATTCTATTTACAAACTGTGACCAAATGCCGCCAGAACCAGTGACCTAAATTCATATTATTTGTGTAGACATGCTGGCAGATTGTCTCATCGTCTCGTTCCCCTTCAGCAGACAAACCATTACGCTTTCCTTCCGCATTGGTCTTTGAGTGGAGAGGGCTCTTTGTGTGGAACGATGGCTTTCTTTGCCCATGGAGTTGTTGCTGTCCCCTCTGGGCTAGGGTCCACATCCTGTGTGTCGGCCCTCAAGTATGGAGCCCAGGATGGTCAGACTGAACTGCCAGGAGTTGAGGACCTGAGATTTAGGGAAATGTTGAATAGGTCAGGACTTTATTTTCTAGAGTGTTAGTGAATGAGAGGAGATGTGATACAAAATGATGAGGGGTATAGATAGGGTAAACACAAGCAGGCTTTTTCCACTGAAGCTGGGTGAGATCAGAACTTGGTGGTCACGGGTTAAGGTTGGAGTGAACTTGAGAAACTTCTTCACTCGGCGTTGTGAGAGTATGGAACAAGCTGCCAGTGGAGCTGGTGGATGCGGGTTTGATTGCAACAGTTAACAGAAATTTGGGCAAATACCTGGATGGGAGGGGTATGGAGTGCTGTGGTCCAGGTGCACATTGAAGAGATGAGGCAGAATGTGCGCTGTGCTGTAGCGCTCTACGACTCGATAACAATCGCCTCCAAAGGAGTTGCTGAATTTCCATTCTCAGATCTCCAACCTCAGCGGTTTACTGATAACCAAATCAGGTTTATTGTCAATGACTGATCGCTGGCCCAGGCGGACAGCTCAGGTCACCAGAGGCTCTTCTCTGTCCGGGGGAATTTAATGGAGCGAAGGAAGGTGAGGATGTGTGGATGGGCAGTCAGGGAGAGGAGATGTGTCATACTGATTCCAATAGTGGGCGAGGCTAGGACCAGAGGGCACAGCCTTGGAATAGAGGGGCGTCCATTTAGAACAGGGATGAGGAATCTGTGGAATTCGTTGCTACAGATATGGAGGCCATGCCATTAAATATATTCAAAGCAGATAGGTTCTTGATTGGTAAGGCCATTAAAGGTTAGTGTGTTGGGGCTAGAGGGTATTAGAAACAGGGAGGGGTGTAGGGACTGGGGGCCACAGAGATGTGGAGAGGTGCAGGGGAGGGAGGGGGATCACAGAGACAGGAAGGAGTGTAGGAACCGGGGGGGGGGGGTCACAGAGATCAGGAGGGGTGTAGGGGTTGCGGGGAGTCACAAAGGGAGGGAGGGGGATCACAGGGGAGGGGTGTAGGTGCTGGAGGGGCTGACAGACGGAGAGGGGTGTAGGAGCCAGAGGGGCTGACAGATGGGGAGGGGTGTCAGGGGTTGGAGGGGGTCACAGAGACTGGGAGGGGTGTAGATCTGTGTACTTTGTAGGTGGAACCACAGGGGAATTTGAACATCAGAAAAGCTGCCGGTGTTAGCAATCTGGAATGAAAAAGAGAAAATGCTGAAACCACTCAGCCGTTACTTCCTACAAGGTGAAACCAAGCATCATGAATGGCTGTGATGCTCCACTCCCAGATGAGCTTAATGCTTTTCTACGCCCTTTCAAATGGGGGAATAAAGGTACATCTGTGCGAATCCCTGCAGCATCTGGTGACTTAGTGATCTCTGTCTCAGAGGCCGATGTCAGAACATCTTTCAGGAGGGTGAACCCTCACAAGCCGTCAGGTGTACCTGGGAGGGAACTGAAAACTTGTGCCAAGTGGTGGGAGGGTTCAAGGACATCTTCAATCTGTCACTGCTGCAGTCAGAGGCTCCCATCTGCTTCAAAAGGACGGCAGTCATAGCGGAGCCCAAGAAGAGCAGTGTGAGCTGCCTCAGTTGTTATCACCCAGATGCACTCACATCTACTGTGATGAAGTGCTTTGAGAGGTTGCAATGGCCAGAATCAGTTCCTGCCCAAGAGTGGACCCGCTGTAATTTGCCTATCGCTGCAATAGGTTTACAGCGGATGCAATCTCACTGACTCTCCACTCAGCCTTGGATCACCTGGAAAATAGTAATTCTTATGTCAGGCTACTGTTTATTGACTGCAGCTCAGCATTCAACACAATCGTTCCCTCAGTTCTAATCGACAAGCTCCAAAACCTGGGCCTCTGTACCTCCCTCTGCAACTGGATCCTTCACTTCCTCACTGGGAGACAGTCGGTGCAGATTGGAAATAACATCTCCTCGCTGACAATCAACACTGGCGCACCTCAAGGATGTGTCCTTAGCCCACTGCTCTCATCTGTCTACATCTGTGACCATGTGACTAGGCACAGTTCAATTGGCATCTATGAATTTGCTGATGACACAACTATTGTCGGCAGAATTTCAGATGGTGAAGGGGTGGTGTACAGGAGTGAGGTAACAGCAGGTGTTGCAACAACATCAGAAAGACCATGGAAATGATTGTGGACTTCAGGAGGGAGAAATTGAGGGAACACACACCAGTACTGATTGCTGGATCAACAGGGAAAGGGTGAGCACTTTCAAGGTGATGGCTGTCAACGTCTCTGAAGATCTATCCTGGGCCCAGCATTTTGATGCAGCTACAAAGAAGGCACGACTATGGCTATATTTCATTAGGAGCTTGAGGAGAATTGGTATGTCTCCAAAAGCATTTGTAAATTTCTACAGATGTGTGGAGGGCATTCTAACGGGCTGCATTGCCGTTTGGAATGGAGAGTCCACTGCACAGGATTGGGAAAAGCTGTATAAAGTTGCAAACTCAGCCAATTCCATCATGGGCTCTAGAGCTGGCTTGCCCACAGAAAGCAAAGAATGGTTGTAGACAGGTCAAATTTGCATGGAGGTTGGTGACCAGTGGTGTGCTTCAGGGATCTGTTCTGGGACCCCTACTCTTTGTGATTTTTATAAATGACCTGGATGAGGAAGTGGAGGGATGGGTTAGTAAATTTGCTGATGACACAAAGGTTGGGGGTGTTGTGGACAGTGTGGAGGGCTGTCAGAGGTTACAGCGGGACATTGATAGGATGCAAAACTGGGCTGAGAAGTGGCAGATGGAGTTCAACCCAGATAAGTGTGAGGTGGTTCATTTTGGTAGGTCAAATATGATGACAGAATATAGTATTAATGGTAAAACTCTTGGCAGTGTGGAGGGACAGAGGGATCTTGGGGTCCGAGTCCATAGGACACTCAAAGCTGCTGCGCAGGTTGACTCTGTGGTTAAGAAAACATACAGTGCATTGGCCTTCATCAACTGTGGGATTGAGTTTAAGAGCCAAGAGGTAATGTTACAGCGATATAGGACCCTGGTCAGACCCCACTTGGAGTATTGTGCTCAGTTCTGGTCGCCTCACTACAGGAAGGATGTGGAAACTGTAGAAAGTGTGCAGAGGAGATTTACAAGGATGTTGCCTGGATTGGGGAGCATGCCTTATGAAAATAGGTTGACTGAACTCAGCCTTTTCTCCTTGGAGCAGATGAGAGGTGACCTGATAGAGGTGTATAAGATGATGAGAGGCATTGATCATGTGGATAGTCAGAGGCTTTTTCCCGGGGCTGAAATGGCTAACATGAGAGGGCACAGTTTTAAGGTGTTTGGAAGTAGGGTCAGAGGAGTGTGTGGAATGGGCTGCCGGCGATGGTGGTGGAGACGGATAGCAATAGGGCCTTTTAAGACAGTGGTCCCCAACGACCGGGCCGCAAAGATGCGCTACTGGGCCGCGAGGAAACAATATGATTTGGCGATATGAAATGATACGAGTCAGCTGCGCCTTTCATCATTCCCTGTCACGCACTGTTGAACTTGAACACCCCCCCCCCCACCCCGGCGGCTGGTCCGCAAGAATATTGTCAATATTAAACTGGTTCACGGTGTGAAAAAGGTTGGGGACCCCTGTTTTAAGAGACTCTTGGATAGGTACATGAAGCTTAGTAAAATAGAGGGCTATGGGTAACCTGAGGTAATTTCTAAAGTAAGTACGTGTTCAGCACAGCGTTGTGGGCTGAAGGGCCTGTATTGTGCTGTAGGTTTTCTATGTTTCTATGTTCTATGTTTTTTAACATTTTAGGAACAGTTTCTTCCCCTGTGCCATCAGATATGTGAATGGACAATGAACCATATACACTATCTCACAATTTCTTTTTTTGCACTCTTTTTCCATGACATTCGAGATATATGAATTTTGAAGTGAAGACATGAGTTAGGCAAGGATGTGTGATGTCAGTGATAATGTTTAACCTGGTGATTGGCAGGGTTATGAGCCAATCAAAGGAAAGCAGAGAGGCATTAATTAGGTGGACTCTATTCTCTACTTTAGAAGACCTTGACTTTGCGGATGACCGCACATTCCTATCACATACACACCAGCCCCATGCCAGAGAAAACTCAGCACTTGTAGATCTGTGGTGGACAGGTTGGACTCAGTCAGCCAGGGAAAGACTGTGACCATGACCCTCAATGTAGAGTCTCTTCCTCCCATCAAGGTGTATGGCATCAACTTACTCTTCACTGGGTGATTCACCTACCTGGGCAGCATCATTTGGTGGGATGGAGGGACCAAGGACGACATCCAGCATAGACTCGCCAAAGTTAGAAATATCTTCAGATCAGTGAGCAACATTTGGGAATCAACCAAGTCCAGTTTCCGCACCAAAGTGAAGCTGTAGCAGCGCTGTGTTCTGTCCACACTCTTGTACGGGTCAGAATGCTGGCGCATGACAGAGAGCCACCTTGCCAAGCTGTTGTCATTCCACACCATGAGCTTCTGGAAGCTGCTCCATATTTTCTGGCCAAGAAGGATCTCCAACCACACCCTACTCCTTCAGTGCCATCAAGAGGACATGAACATCGTCATGATGAGGAGGTGTTGGAGAGGGACTGGGCATGTGATGAGCAGAGAGGTGAACTCCAGCATCAAGAAAGCAGTCCACTGGACCCTCGAAGGGCAGCAGAAATGCAGGAGATCAAAGACAACTTGGCGTTTTACTGTAGAGGGAGAAATGAGGATCCATTATTATATTACAGTATTAATATTAGATGTAATACAGTATGTATAATTACATATATTTGTATTTCATTGTCATCTATAGTTTCATTTTTCATGTATTGCAATGTACTACTGCCACAAAACAACAATGCCAGTGATATTAAACCTGGTTCTAATTCTTTGTTGTAGTGATCAATGTTCTATATACCAGTGTTTGGCCACATCCCTCTGAACCTTTCCTATCCATGTATCTCTCCAAGTGCCTTTTAAATGTGGTTTATGTACCTGCCTCTACCACTTCCTCTGACAGCTCGTTCCATATACTGACCACTCTCTGGGTGAAGAAATTGTCCTTCTGGTTCCTACTAAACCTTTCCCCTCTCAGCTGAAACCTGTGCCCTCTGATTCTTGATTCCTCACCCTGGGGAATTGGTCTTGCCCAATCCCAGAATCTCACAATCCCCTACACCCAGCAATCTGCACCCGAGTCCATGTTAGGGTGTGCTTCCCTTCCCGAGCCCCTCTCACTGTCCCACCCCTGTGGTTTTGACCCTTGTGCCTGGTTCCAGGTGCTGGTGATAGCTGTGGACAAGGTGGGGACTCAAATGGTTTGCAAGATACAGACAGGAACGGACATTGGCAGAAATGGAATGGGTGTGGGCCCAGCATTGACTCTGTTATGGAACTGGGTCCGACTGTCCCTCCGAGGGTGTGGGGGTGAGGCTGACGTGACCTTGATCCACCCAGAGCTGAGCCAGACTCTGGGATCTGAAGTATACTGATTAGATTGAATATTGATTATACTGTATTTATTTATCACACATACATCAAAATATTCAGTGAAGTGTGTCATTCGTATCAATGGCCAACGCGGTCCGAGGATGTGCTGGGGGCAGCCCGCGAGTGTTACTGTGCTTCCAGATCCAATGTAGCAGCCCCACAACTTACTCTCACAATTTGTCTTTGGTATGAAGGAGGAGACCAGACCGCCTGCAGGAAACCCACAGGGAGAATGTACAAACGCTTTAAAGTCGGAGGTGGGAATTGAACCTGGGTCCCTAGTTCTGTGAAGCATTGTGCTACCACTCACATAACTGTCATGTGATCACAGGCCAGGCCAGGCCAAATGGACCAGGCAAATGCAGGCGCCTCACACAGCGAAGTCTACTGTCACTCCTTTCTCAACTCCCAACTTCTCTCCCAGTGACTCCATTCCTCCTTCTCCTGTCTGGATTCCTGTTTTGCAAATCCACTTGCCACCCGGATTCCAGCCTCCTTCCACCAACCCCAACCTCTTCCTGGTTGGGAATCCCCACCTCCCTCTCTGTACAGTGAGTGACCCTCACCCTGAATAAACAGTGACTCTGTACAGTTACACAGTGAGTGACCCTCACCCTGAATAAACAGCAACTCTGTACAGTTACACAGTGAGTGACCCTCACCCTGAATAAACAGCAACTCTGTACAGTTACACAGTGAGTGACCCTCACTCTGAATAAACAGCAACTCTGTACAGTTGCACAGTGAGTGACCCTCACCCTGAATAAACAGTGACTCTGTACAATTACACAGTGAGTGACCCTCACCCTGAATAAACAGCAACTCTGTACAGTTGCACAGTGAGTGACCCTCACCCTGAATAAACAGTGACTCTGTACAGTTATACAGTGACCCTCACCCTGAATAAACTGTGACTCTTTACAGTTATACAGTGACCCTCACCCTGAATAAACAGTGACTCTGTACAGTTATACAGTGACCCTCACCCTGAATAAACTGTGACTCTTTACAGTTACACAGTGACCCTCACCCTGAATAAACAGTGACTCTGTACAGTTATACAGTGACCCTCACCCTGAATAAACTGTGACTCTTTACAGTTATACAGTGACCCTCACCCTGAATAAACTGTGACTCTTTACAGTTATACAGTGACCCTCACCCTGAATAAACAGTGACTCTGTACAGTTATACAGTGACCCTCACCCTGAATAAACAGTGACTCTGTACAGTTATACAGTGACCCTCACCCTGAATAAACAGTGACTCTTTACAGTTATACAGTGACCCTCACCCTGAATAAACAGTGACTCTTTACAGTTATACAGTGACCCTCACCCTGAATAAACAGTGACTCTGTACAGTTACACAGTGAGTGACCCTCACCCTGAATAAACAGTGACTCTGTACAGTTATACAGTGACCCTCACCCTGAATAAACTGTGACTCTTTACAGTTATACAGTGACCCTCACCCTGAATAAACAGTGACTCTGTACAGTTATACAGTGACCCTCACCCTGAATAAACAGTGACTCTTTACAGTTATACAGTGACCCTCACCCTGAATAAACAGTGACTCTTTACAGTTATACAGTGACCCTCACCCTGAATAAACAGTGACTCTTTACAGTTATACAGTGACCCTCACCCTGAATAAACAGTGACTCTGTACAGTTATACAGTGACCCTCACCCTGAATAAACAGTGACTCTGTACAGTTATACAGTGACCCTCACCCTGAATAAACAGTGACTCTGTACAGTTATACAGTGACCCTCACCCTGAATAAACAGTGACTCTGTACAGTTACACAGTGAGTGACCATCATCCTGAATAAACAGTGACTCTGTACAGTTATACAGTGACCCTCACCCTGAATAAACAGTGACTCTGTACAGTTATACAGTGACCCTCACCCTGAATAAATAGTGACTCTGTACAGTTATACAGTGACCCTCACCCTGAATAAACAGCAACCTTACCCAATGTTGAACACCGTCCTGCTGCCATCTTGTTGCGGTGCATAAACTGGCCATGGAAAGCCAGCTGCTTTCAGAGTTGGAACACCGGCAGAGCCTGATAATATCCCTGTGAGAGGAGGGTGGGATCAATTCGCTAACAAAGAGATCTATTCATAAATGCTACCACGGGTGGGAGGTGGACACTGGAGTCCAACATCAGCTCAGACACACTGTGCGGAAGGGTTGACACCCAATGATTGGACAGACTTTGCTCAACGGAGACACTGTGGAGGGATTGGATTGTAGGTTTTAGCTTGTTTAAATGATCTCATAAGTTGCAAAGAGCACGACTCCCTTACGGTCATGCTCACTCCCTACCGTTCCGTCCTCAGTGCAATTCTCCATCCTCACCACTGTGTGACTTTCCGTCAGGACAATCCCAGGCAGGGACAGGGAGGCTGATGAACAAGTGCAGATGCCCCTGTGACAAGGGACTGGGACTGTCCTGGTGAGCAGGAGTTAAACTCCAGGGACCGGGGGACCTGGAGCTGCTCTCTCAGAGCAGGTGTGGGGGGGGGGGGCGGGGTGGGAGGGGGTTAATGGGGGCACTGGGAGTCAGGGAGGGTGGGACGGAGTGAATGAGGGGGAACTGTTCCCAGGGCAGGAGGGTGGGTACCCAGAGGACACAGAGCGAAGGGGGTCGGCAGAAGTACCAGAGAGGAGAGGAGGGGAAGGTGTTTCCGCAGTGAGTTGTAGTGGTCAGGAACGTGAGAGCTGATTTACCAGAGATTTCCAGAGGCAATGGATGGGAAACACAGGGTGGAGGGGGGAAGCAGAACACTGGAAGGGGGAACGTGCTGTGAAGTGAGCTGGTTGAAGAATTCATCACAGGGCTGGCACAGTTTCGATGGGACGAGTGGTCTCTCCCACTCTGTACAACTCTTCCAAGGTTAGTCAGAAATTCAGAGGTGCTAGATGAGTAGAAGAACCTTTCCCCTCCCCACACCTCTGACATTTGGCTGTCTGCAGTCACTGTGTCACCCTCCTCTGCCGTGGTGTCCCTTGGCCATGGGATGGGGCGGGAGGGGGGGGTTACTGGTGAGGTGGCCACAGCACTGGCTGTCACAGCCCCTTGATCTGTCCCTCCCCCACCAGCAACAACAGAGCCTGAATCAGGCTGACTTTGTCAAAGCACATTTGCCTGCTGTGACTAACACGGTTCTTCACCACTCATTACCATCAGATCAGTGATCACAGCTGCCCAGTGGCACTGACTCCCCTTGCCTCTCCCCACCTCTCTCTAAAACCCTGTCTCCCTCTTCATCTCTCCCATCTCTCCCTTGTCTCTCCTCCATGACTCTCTGTCTCCCTCCCAATCTCTCTCTCACTCCCTGTCTCTCCCCGTCTTTCTCCCTATTTGTCTCTTCCATTCACCTCTCTACTCTCCCACATCTCTCCCCTCCCACATCTCTCCCCTCTCCTTTGTCGCTCTCTCACATCGATCCATCTCTCCCACAACTCTCTCCTCTCCCTCATCTCACTGCCACCTACTCTTGCTCTCTGCCCTTTCTCCAATGTCTATATCCCCTGTGCTCCCCCTCTCACCATATCATTTTTCTCTCCCCCCCCCCCCTTCATCGATGACATTCTCTGGCAGTCTGTACAGAAAAAGTCAGTCTCTAAGTGATGGTCAGTCACTGTTTATTCAGGATGATGGTCACTCACTGTGTAACTGTACAGAGTCACTGTTTATTCAGGGTGAGGGTCAGTCACTGTGTAACTGTACAGAGTCACTGTTTATTCAGGGTGAGAGTCAGTCACTGTGTAACTGTACAGAGTCACTGTTTATTCAGGGTGAGGGTCAGTCACTGTGTAACTGTACAGAGTCACTGTTTATTCAGGGTGAGGGTCAGTCACTGTGTAACTGTACAGAGTCACTGTTTATTCAGGGTGAGGGTCAGTCACTGTAACTGTACAGAGTCACTGTTTATTCAGGGTGAGGGTCAGTCACTGTGTAACTGTACAGAGTCACTGTTTATTCAGGGTGAGGGTCAGTCACTGTGTAACTGTACAGAGTCACTGTTTATTCAGGGTGAGGGTCAGTCACTGTAACTGTACAGAGTCACCGGTTATTCAGGATGACGGTCACTCACTGTGTAACTGTACAGAGTCACAGTTTATTCAGGGTGAGGGTCACTCACTGTGTAACTGTACAGAGTCACTGTTTATTCAGGGTGAAGGTCACTGTGTAACTGCACAGAGTCGCTGTTTATTCAGGGTGATGGTCACTCACTTTGGATGTTCAAATTTGAAGGCAGAGGCACAAAGGGATCTTTGGTTCCATGCCTGTAGATCCGTCAAAGTTGCTGTGCAAGTTGAACGGTTAAGAAGCCGTATGACCTGTTGGCCTTCATTAGTCAGGGATTGAGTTCAAGAGCCGTGAGTGAATATTGCCACTCTGTTATACCCTGGTTAGGCCACACTTGGAGTATTGTGCTCAGTTCTGGTCACCTCATTATAGGAAGGATGTGGAAGCTTTAGAGAGGGTGCAGAGGAGATTTACTGGGATGCTGCCTGGATTAGAGAGCATGTCTTATGAGGACAGGTTGAGTGAACTCAGACTTTTCTCTCTGGAGTGAAGGAGGATGAGAGGTGACTGGATAGAGGTGTACAAGATGATGAGAAGCACAGACTAAGTGGATAGCCAGAGACTTGTCCCCAGGGCCAGTAGTGCCACGTACTGTTCTCTGCTCTTTTCAGTGACGGTGCGTCTTTCCTTGACACAAGGGTCTAAATTCCAAGTACCTGTGCTCCTAGCTCCCACTGTCCAGTAGCACTCCACAGGGCCCTGCTGTCCGCTGTGAAAGTCAAACACTAAGTCCACAAGTTGGTTTGCATTCCCCCGTCCCACAAATCTCAGCCTCTGTTTAACTGACTCACGACCACACAGCCTCATTGGGCGGGGTGGGGGAAGTGTCTCACACCTGGGGGAGGGGCAGCCTCAGCCTCCAGGCCAGAGGGAGCCGGGGTGTCCCTTTATGAAGTCGGACTGTGCTTTCTCGGTGGTCTGCCGCACTGTTGTCATGGCGATGCCAGAGGTGCAGTAATGCATGTGGGAGTCAGGAGCCGTGCTGTCACATGATGGGGGTGGGGGTTGTGTCCAATATGGAACTCAGTGAGCAGGGGGGGGTGCAGCTATCAAGATTCATTTATTTGTCACATGTTTATCAAAACATGCAGTAAGATGCGTCATTTGCATTAACAGCCAACACAATCTAAGGACGTGCTGGTGGCAGCCTGCAAGTGAAACCACACATTCCAAAACCAGCAATACGTGGCCACAATGCTCGGCAGAACAGCACAGAACACAAGCAACAAAACAACAGCAAAAAACAAGCCCCCCCCCGCCCAACCTCCTTACCACCCCCATCCACACAGACACAGCCCTTTAACCTCAGGTCAGACTTCCAGCCCTACCAGATACTCTCACCATTAATCCCCCTACATGCCTAATGGTCCTGGAAAATATCCATGGTGCTGTGGACACCGCACGTTCCTCCTCCAGTCATACATGGACCTACCTCGGGAACATTTCCAGACGGTCAGCCTGGGGTCGAGCCCTCTGCTGCCTGCCTCCAGGGCCCCTGGACAGCCATTCTGGCAAACACGAGGAGCAAATTTACTTGGACAATATTACCCTCTGACCAGCTCCCCCCTGGGGTGACCAAATGTTAACGGGGTTGGAAAGGGAGATGGTAAAGAATAGCCCTTCAGACAAGTGTGAGGTGTTGTACTTTGGGAGGACAAATCAGTGTGGGATTTACGTGGTGAACGGTGGGCTCTGCTGTGGAACAGAGATATCTGGCAATACAGATCCATAATTCCTTGAAAGTGGTGTCACAGTTACAAAGGGTCATAAAGAGAGCTTTTGGCACATTGGCCTTCATAAATCAGAGTATTGAGTGCAGGAGATTGGGATTAGATTAGATTAGATTAGATTATGAGGACACGCAGTCCTCTTTTATTGTCATTTAGTAATGCATGCATTAAGAAATGATGCAATGTTCCTCCAGAATGATATCACAGAAGCACAAGACAAACCGACTGAAAAACTGATGAAGTTGTATAAAACTTTGCTGTGTCCAGTTCTGGTCACTGACTTACAGGAAAGATATCAATAAGATTGAAAGAGTGCAAAGACAATGTACAATGATGTTACTGGGTTTTGACGACCTGAGTTACAGGGAACGGTTGCACAGGTTAGAACTTTATTCCCTGGAGTGTTGGAGAATGAGGGAGAATTGATCAAGGGTCTCAAGGGATTTCCTGTCTTTGTGCATGCCCTCCCCCTGCCTCTGGCCGTTAACCATCTCTGCTCTCTGTCCACCGCAGATTTCGTGATGCTCAAGGCTACGTGCTGTACCCCCAGATCGGTGACCGCATGGATCTGATCTGCCCGCGCTCCCACCCCCCCGAGGCCCACTCCACGCCCGAGTACGAGTACTATCGGCTGTACCTGGTGAGCCGGGAACAGGCAGAGAGCTGCAACACCGTGATGAGCCCCACCATCTTGCTGACCTGCGACAAGCCCGAGGCGGACACCCGCTTCACCATCAAGTTCCAGGAGTTCAGCCCCAACCTGTGGGGGCTCGAGTTCAAACCACAGCACGATTACTACATCATCAGTGAGTGCGCGGGGGGTGCTCCAGGGCAGAGCAGAGGAGTGTAGATGGCGTGCTGGGGGTGGTGTGGGTGGGGGAATTGGTGGATGAATGGGTGAGTTTGGTGTGAGTTGGGGCTGGTCCGGGTGGGGAAAGGGCAGAGGGTGGGGTTCGATACGTCTGTGTGTAGGTGACGCAGTGAGTTGGTGCGGGGTTGGTTGGAGGTAGTAGGATGCAGGGAGTGTGTGGGTGTGGAGGGGGAACGGGTGGGTGGAGTGGGGAGTGGGATTGGGGGAATTCTGTGGGTGTGGAGAGGATGGGGTAGTAGTGGTTGGGGGCTGCGTGAAGGGGGTAGGTGTGTGTGTTTGGATGGGGTGCTCAGTGGGGCAGTGAGTGGCTGAGTGTGGGGGAGCACAAGGAGTGTCTGTCCTCAGTGAGAGTGGAGAGATGAGTGCCCTGTCACCCGTCAGTGCTGGCTTTACGCTAAAGAGAGACAGAGCACAGAAACAGGCCCTTCAGCCCATCGGACCTACCCTGACCCTTGATCCACAGATTCTATTGGACCGCTGGTCATTTTACCCTCCCTCCCATTTTTCTGCCCCACATACCATTGTCTCTACCTTACCTCACGTTGTACCTGCCCAGCCTTGGCTGTGGCTGACAGTTGTTGACTGGGTTTATGTGACGGTGAGATATGATGGTGTAGTGGTATTGTCTGAGTGACAGGTACAGACTGGGTTTGTGTGGTTCAGTGAGATACGATGGTATTGTCTGAGTGACAGGTAGGGACTGGGTTTGTGTGATGGTGCGATACGATGGTATTGTCTAACTGACAGGTACAGACTGGGTTTGTGTGACGGTGAGATACGATGGTGTAGTGGTGTATCTGAGTGACAGATACGGACTGGGTTTGTGTGACAGTGAGATACGATGGTATTGTCTGAGTGACAGGTAGGGACTGGGTTTGTGTGATGGTGATTTACGATGGTATTGTCTGAGTGACAGATACGGACTGGGTTTGTGTGACAGTGAGATATGGTGTAGTGGTGTGTCTAAGTGACAGGATGGACTGGGTTTGTGTGACGGTGCGATACAATGGTATTGTCTGACTGACAGGTACGGACTGGGTTTGTGTGACGGTGAGATACGATGGTGTAGTGGTGTATCTGAGTGACAGATACGGACTGGGTTTGTGTGACGGTGATTTACGATGGTATTGTCTGAGTGATAGATACGGACTGGGTTTGTGTGACAGTGAGATATGATGGTGTAGTGGTGTGTCTGAGTGACAGGATGGACTGGGTTTGTGTGATGGTGCGATACGATGGTATTGTCTGACTGACAGGTACGGACTGGGTTTGTGTGACGGTGAGATACGATGGGTTGTGGTGTGTCTGAGTGACAGGTACAGTCTGGGTTTGTGTGACAGTGAGATACGATGGTATTGTAGTGTGGCTGAACCTGGTGGTGTGAGTCCTGAGGCTCCTGGAATTCCTTCCTGATGGCAACAGCGAAAAGATGGCATTGCCTGGGTGGTGAGCTTCCCTAATTTTGGACGCTGCTTTCCTGCGAGAGCATTTCATGTGGATGTGCTCAGTGGTTGGGAGGGCTTTCCCCGTGACGTGGAGAAGAACTGAGTGTTCACATTGCGTCCCGACAGATCATTTGAAAACAGTAATGCATTGAGGTAGTACAAAGGGAAACGCGATAACAGAATGCAGAACGTTGTTTCGTAAACACAAGAGATTCTACAGATGCTGGAAATCCAGAGTTGCACGTACAAAATGCTGGAGGAACTCAGCAGGTCAGGCAGCATTATGGAAGGGAATAAATGTTTGGTGTTTTGGTCCTAGACCCTTCGTCAGGACTGGTATAAACTGGCAGGTGATAGGTGAGACCAGATGAGGGGGAAGGTGGGTGTGTGGGGACGGGAGGTTGAGGTGCGAAGCTGGCAGGTGATATGTGGGGAAGGTAAAGGGCTGAAGAAGGAGGGAGCTGGAAGGAGATGAGAGTGGAGCATGGGAGAAATGGAAGGTGGAGGGGAATGGGCAGGAGGAGAGAAGACAAGAAGAAAGAGCGGAGCCTGAGTGGAAGATAGACAATGAGGGGAAAGACTGGAAGTT
The DNA here is from genome assembly GCF_030028105.1 of Mobula birostris. Taxonomy (NCBI): domain Eukaryota; kingdom Metazoa; phylum Chordata; class Chondrichthyes; order Myliobatiformes; family Myliobatidae; genus Mobula; species Mobula birostris. The sequence goes on from NC_092374.1 coordinate 99,249,518, forward strand.
AAAGAAATCGATGATCATGTCATCAGGTTGGGGGCCACCCAGATGGAATATGGGGTGTTGTTCTTCCAGCCCACGTGTGGCCTTAACATGGCAGTAGAGGAGGCCGTGGACCAATGTCAATTAAATTAATTAATTAATTTAGAGATACAGCACGGAGTAGCCCCTTACGTGCCTTTGAGCAGAGCCACCCCAGCAATCCTAGACAGCCCCGACGTAACCCGAACCCAATCACCAGATGTTTTACAATGACCAATTAACCAATCATTAGGCTGTGCGAGGAACCTGGAGCGCCCCGGGGAAACCCACACCTTCCTTGGGGAGGACGCACGGAGAATGACGAGACTGAGTTCCGAACTCCGATGCCCCGAGATGCAGTCGCGTTGGGCTAACTGTGGCATCCCTGTCATAACGGGAATGGGAAGAGGGATTAAAGCTGGTAATCACTGGGAAATTCCACCTTTTGTGGCAGAAAGTGCTCAGTGAAGCAGTCCTCACAAACTACGTCAGGTCTCACTGATGTAGAGAAAGCCCCTCAGTCTGTCAAGGAGCAGGACTTTCCTCTGACGGATGCCCTATTTTCCGAGGCTCCCCCCTTCCCCCCACTAATTCCTCTCCAGTTCTTCACCCAGGGATGAGCTGCCTGGTTCCTCTCTCTCTCTGCCTCCTCTCTCCTCCCCCTCCCCCTCCCCCTTTCTCCCTCTCTATCCTCTCCCTTCCCCACCCCCGCCTCTCTCTTTTCTCTCCTCCCTCTCTCCCCCTCTGTCTCCTTCTGCTGTACTCCCCTCTGCCCCCTCTCCCCTCCCTCTCTCTCCTCTCCCCCTTTCTTTCTTTCTCTCCTCTCTATTCCCTCTATTTCTTTCTCTCTCTCCCCTCAGCCACACCTTCCACCTCTGTTTTTGTTGCAGTGACCCGGATGAGAGTGATAGCCCTTTTTCCCCCCCTCCCAGCTGTGTGGATCCAGTGTGTTTTGGTCACTCCGTGAACCTTGGTGTTTGTGGGGGGAAGGGTTGGTAATTAACTGCATTTCACCGTGCATCTTGGACACGGGGCTGTCCTTTCACATCAGTGCGTTCTGGAGCAAGGAGGGTGTTCCCAATGTGAATGTCTAGTGGAGTGGACCTAACCCGTGTTGACAGGAGAACCAGAAACCGCCCCGAGCCCCCTCACTTATGAAAGAAATGCAATGCACAAAAGAGCATGGTCTCAGTCGCCTTCCTGTTCTCCCTCTCCTCAGGCCAGTTCCGTCTCTGACGTAGCCTGTGCTTCGCTCATTACCTGCTGCACCCGACGGCTGTCCCTCCATCCATCTGAAGACCAAGCTGCCCCCCTCCCAATTTCTCCATTCACCCTATCTCACATTTCAACCCCTCTCTCTGTCCACCCGTCTCTCCATCCCCCCCCTCCTTCCCCTTTCCTCTCCTTCCCCTTCTCCTAACCCTTCTCCTAACCCCTTCTCCTAACCCCCTCTCCTTCACCCTCTCCTACCCCCTCTCCTTCCCCTTCCTCTCCTTCCCCCTCCTCCCCACTCTCTCCCCCTCCTATCTGTTCCTCTCTCTGTCTCTGTCTCTCTCCCTTCCTCCCCCAAGCACAATCGTGTCCCCTTTCCCTACACCTGCGAGTGAGTCTGTGATGGGCTGAGTGGCCAGGATAACTGTGCAATATTTGGCCATGGGAGCAGAGACTGAAGCAGTGTGTGAGGGTTGGGGGTTGTCTCGGGGATGTGAATGACTTGGGTGGGGTACGTTGAGTGACAGTGGGGAGTTCTGTTGCTGGCAGCCAGGAATCCTGGCTGGATCAAGGATGCAGCTGGGCCGGACCCACACAAGAAGAGCTGGTTCATCGTAGCTAATTCCGGATGTAAAGATGCTAATACCAGAGAGTGGACCTGGGCTGATCGTACCAGCAAATGTTCCTTGCCAGGCGTTGGAAGGCCGCGGGGCAAAGTTCCGCTCCCTGCATTCGCCGTTTCCCTTTAATCGAATTATCCCACACCAGACCTGATGCGGACCAGCTCTTCTCTGCCCTGCTGGCTGGTGTGGAGAGGGAGGGGTGAGTGATCCCAGTGAGTGGAGGTGGCAGACAGATTGGGAATGAACGGGGAGGGCGGGGTCACAGTAAATTCTCCAACGTGAGTAGGAAGCCGTGGATGATGTAGCTGGGTAAATTTGTGTCTTAGATAAATCACTGATCTGTAGACCCAAACTCACCACACACTGACCCTCACTGGGGGCTGGTCACTCACTTACTCTCTCTCACACACACACACACACACACACACACACACACACACACACACACGTGCACCGGCATACACAATCATACACACACTCACACATGCACACACAGGTACACAGCCACTCAAACACACACACATATTTGCACACACACTCACATTCACATGCACACAAACACACATGTGCACACACATACACTCTCATGCATACCCACATGCACACACACATGCACTCCCACTCACACACCCACTCAAACACACACACACACTCACATTCACACTGCGCACACACACACACACTCACACTCACACTCACACTGCACACACACACACACACTCACACTCACACACACACACACACTCACACTCACATGCACATGCATGCACACTGAGGCACACACTCACACATGCACACCTGACTCTCACTGGGGTGAGAGCTGCCAGCACAGGACACACTCCCTTCTCTCTCACATTGTGACCCTCCCTCAGACCCATCCTGTGCAAACCCGAGGAACACATTCTGTGTCAACTCGACATCCAACTCCACAGGGGGAGGAGACCATTCGGAAACTGAGCTTGTGCCAACCCTGTGTACAAACTTTCCAACCAGCTTCACTCCCTCCCCACATACCTCCATGTTGCCCCTCGTTGTCCCCCTCCTTCCAATCCCCATTCCCTCTGGAATTTGCTGTTGAATCCGTTCTCACTGCCCTTCAAGGTAGGATGTTCCCGACCCACCACACCTCTCAACTCCCTTCACTCCAAATCATCCGGGCACCTACACTCCTGCTCTGGGAGCAGTTCCCCTCATTTACTTTGTCCCACCCCTCTCTGACTCCCAACACCTCAATTAAACCCCCCACCCTGTGAGCCTGCTCAGAGCGAGCAGCCCCAAGTGCCCAGTGAACCCCTCCTCCCCAGGGTCGCTGGGGTGATGCGAGCCTGTGGAAAGGTGACTGATCGACGGGTGTGGAGGTTAGATAGGGGAGTGAAAGCTGAACTCAGCCGCTGACGGGAGGTGGAAAGGGAGGGGCAGAGAAGACGAGGGTAAAGAGGCAGCAGGGAGACGGGATGGGAGGGGTGGTGTCAGGTTGGTATGGAGGGAAGGCACAAGGGAGACCGGGCAGCTTGGTGTGGGGGAAGGTGGACAGGTTTTGGTGACGGTGTAAGCTTTGGCCCGCCGGGCTGGGGACTGGCCTCTCCCTGACTCTGGGTAAAGTTTGCTGCTCTTCTTCCCATAGCCACCTCGGACGGGAATGTGGAAGGGTTGGAGAACCGGAACGGAGGGGCGTGTAGAACCAGGAATATGAAGGTCACCCTCAGAGTGGGCCAAGGTGAGCTGACTCCTGCCCTTTGCCCTCCAACCCCTGCCCTCCCCCTTCAACTTCCCCTCATCTCCATCCTTCCATGTAGAACTACATTTACCCCAAACCTTTCACTCCCCAACCACTCACCCTCTCACTCCCAAATCTCTCACCCTCTAACTCCCCAATCTCCCACCCTCCCACTCCCCAATCTCACTCCCTCTCACTCCCCAATCTCTCACCCTCCCACTCCCCAATCTCTCACACTCTCACTCCCCAATCTCTCACTCTCTCACTCCCCAATCTCTCACCCTCTCACTCCCCAATCTGTCAAGCATCCACTCCCCAATCTCGCACCCTCCCAATCCCAAATCACTCTACATCTCATTCCCCAAGCTCTCAACCACCCATTCCCCAATCTGTAACCCTCCCACTCCCCAATCTCTCACCCTCTCACTCCCCAAACTCACACTCTCTCACCCTCCCACTCCCCAATCTCTCACTCTCCCACTCCCCCATCTCTCACCCTCCCACTCCCCAGTCTCTCACCCTCTCACTCCCCAATCTCACACCCTCTCACTCCTCAACCTGTCACCCTCTCACTCCCCAACCTCTCACCCTCTCACTCGCACATCTCTCACCCTACCACTCCCCAATCTCACACCCTCTCACACCCCAATCTCTCAACAACTCACTCTCCAATCTCTCACCCTCCCACTCCCCAATCTCTCAACCACCCACTCCCTAGTCTGTCACCCTCGCACTCCCCAATGTCGTACCCTCTCAATCCCCAATCACTCACCCTCCCACTCCCCAATCTCTCAGCCTCCCACTCCACAATCTCTCACCCTCCCACTCACCACTCTCACACTCTCTCACTCCTCAATCTCTCACCCTCTCACTCCCCAATCTCTCACCCTCCCACTCCCCTATCTCTCACCCTCCCACTCCCCAATCTCTCACACACTCACTCCCCAGTCTGTCACCCTCCCACTCCCCAATCTCTCATCCTCTCACTCCCCAATCTCTCACACTCTCACTCCTGAGTTGGTCACCCTCCCACTCCCCAATCACTCACCCTCTCACTCCCCAATCTCTTACCCTCTCACTCACAAATCTCTCACCCTCTCACTCCCCAATCTCTCACCCTCCCTCTCGCCGACTGAACCTCCCACTCGCCAACCACTCACCCTCCCACTCCCCACTCACCCTCCCACTCCCCAATATCTCACCCTCCCACTCCCCAATCTCTCACCAACTCACTACCCAACCTCTCACCCTCTCACTCCCCAACTTCTCACCCTCCCACTCCCAACCTCTCACACTCTCACTCCCCAGTCTATCACCCTCCCACTCTCCAATCTCTCACCCTCTCACTCCTCAACCTCTCACCCTCTCACTCCCCAGACTGTCACCCTCCCACTCCCCAGACTGTCACCCTCCCACTCCCCAATCTCTCACCCTCTCACTCCCCAATCTCTCACACTCTCACTCCCCAGTCTGTCACCCTCCGACTCCCCAATCTCTCACCCTCTCACTCCCCAGTCGGACACCCTCCCACTCCCCAATCTTTCACCCTCCCACTCCCCAGTCTGTCACCCTCCCACTCCTCAGTAGGTCACCCTCCCACTCCTCAGTAGGTCACCCTCCACTCCTCAACCTCTCACCCGCTCATACCCCAACCTCTCACCCTTCCACTCCCCAATCTCTCACCCTTCACTCTCCAACCTTTCACACTCCCACTCCCCAATCTCTCACCCTCTCATTCCCCAACCTCTCACCCTCCCACTCCTCGACCTCTCACCCTCTCACTCCCCAACCACTCACCCTCCCACTCCTCAACCACTCACCCTCCCACTCCCCAACCTCTCACCCTCTCACTCCTCAACCACTTACCCTCCCATTCCCCAATCTCTCACCCTCCCACTCCCCAATCTCTCAGCCTCCCACTCCCCATTGTCGTACCCTCTCACTCCCCTATCTCACCCTCACACTCCCCAATCTCTCACACTCTCACTCTCCAATCTCTCACCCTCCCACTCCCAATCTCTCACCCTCTCACTCCCCAACCTCTCAGCCTCCCACTCCTCAACCACTCACCCTCCCACTCCCCAATCACTCACCCTCCCTCTCCCCAAACTCTCACCCTCCCACTCCCCAATCCCTCACCCTCTCACTCCCAAAACTCTCACCCTCCCACTCCCCAACCTGTCACCCTCTCACTTTCCAACCTCTCACCCTCCCACTCCCAATCTCTCACCCTCTCACTCCCCAGTCTGTCACCCTCACACTCCCCAGTCTGTCACCCTTCCACTCCTCAATCTCTCACCCTCTCACTCCCCAGTCTGTTACCCTCCCACTCCCCAATCTCTCACCCTCCCACTCCCCAAACTCTCACCTTCTCACTCCCCCATCTCTCACCCACACACTCCCCAATCACTCACCCTCCCAGTCCCCAACCTCTCACCTTCTCACTCCCCCATCTCTCACCCTCTCACTCCCCAATCTCTCCCCTTTACTCCCTAATCTCTCACACTCCCACTCCCAATCTCACTCTCCCACTCCCCAACCTCTCACCCTCCCAGTCCCCAATATCTGACTCTCCCGCTCCTCAACCTCTCACTCTCCCACTCCCTAATCTCTGACCCTCTCACTACCCAATCTCACATCGTCTCACTCCCCAATCTCTCACCCTCTCACTCCCCAATCTCGCACTCTCTCAGTCCCCAGTCTGTCACCTTCCCACTCCCCAATCTCTCAGCCTCCCACTCCCCATTGTCGTACCCTGTCACTACCCTATCTCACCCTCACACTCCCCAATCTCTCACCCTCTCACTCTCCAAACTCTCACCCTCCCACTCCCAATCTCTCACCCTCCCACTCCCCAACCTGTCACCCTCTCACTCCCCAACCTCTTACCCTCTCACTCACAAATCTCTCACTCTCTCACTCCCCAATCTCTCACCCTCCCACTCGCCAACCACTCACCCTCCCACTCGCCAACCACTCACCCTCCCACTCCCCAATCAGTCACCCTCCCACTCCCCAAACTCTCACCCACTCACTCCCCAACCTCTCACCCTCCCACTCCTCAACTTCTCACCCTCACACTCCCCAACCTCTCACCCTCCCACTCCCAACCTCCCACACTCTCACTCCCCAGTCTGTCACCCTCCCACTCCCCAATCTCTCACCCTCTCACTCCCCAATCTCTCACACTTTCACTCCTCAGTCTGTCACCCTCCCACTCCCCAATCTCTCACCCTCTCACTCTCCAGTTGGTCAGCCTCCCACTCCCCAATCTTTCACCCTCTCACTCCCCAGTCTGTCACCCTCCCACTCCTCAGTCTGTCACCCTCCCACTCCCCAACCACCTCTCACCCTCCCACTCCCCAGTCACTCACCCTCCCACTCCCCTATCTCTCACCCTCCCACTCCCCAAACTCTCACCCTCCCACTCTCCAACCTCTCACCCTCCCACTCCCCAATCTCTCACCCTCTCACTCCCCATCTCTCACCCTCTCACTCCCCAATCTCTCACCCTCTCACTCCCCCATCTCTCACCCTCCCACTCCCTAATATCTCACCCTCCCCGTCCCCAACCTCTCACCCTACCACTCCCCAAACTCTCACCTTCTCACTCCCCCAGCTCTCACCCTCTCACTCCCCAATCTCTCACCCTCCCACTCTCCAATCTCACCCTCTCACTCCCCTATCTCTCACCCTCTCAGTCCCCAATCTCTCACCCTCCCACTCCCCAATCTCACACCCACACACTCCCCAAACTGTCAGCCTCGCACTCCCCAATCTGTCAGCCTCGCACTACCCAATGTCGTACCCACTCACTCCCCAATCTCTCACCCACCCTCTCCCCAATCCCTCACCCTCTCACTCCCCAGTCTCTCACCCTCTCACTCCCAAATCTCGCACCCTTCCTCTCCCCAATCTCTCAACCTCCCACTCCCCAATCTCTGAACCACCCACTCCCCAATATCTGAATCTCTCACTCCCCAGTCTCTCACCTTCCCTGTCCCCAATCTCTCACCCTCCCACTCCCCAACATCTCACCCTCTCACTCCCCAAACTCACAGCCTCCCACTCCCCAACCTCTCACCCTTCTACTCCCCAAACGCTCGCCTTCTCACTCACCCATCTCTCACCCACACACTCCTCAATTTTTCAACCTCCTACTCACCAATCTCTCAACCTCCCACTCCCCAATTTCACACCCTCACTCCCCAATCTCTCACCCTCACTCCCCAATCTCTCACCCTCACTCCCCAATCTCTCACCCTCTCACTCACCAATCTCTCAACCTCACTCCCCAATCTCTCAACCTCCCACTCCCCAATCTCTCACCCTCACTCCCCAATCTCTCACCCTCACTCCCCAATCTCTCATCCTCCCACTCCCCAACCTCTCACCCTCCCACTCCCAATCTCTCACACTCTCACTCCCCAGTCTGTCACCCTCACACTCCCCAGTCTGTCACCCTTTCACTCCTCAATCTCTCATCCTCTCACTCCCCACTCTGTTACCCTTCCACTCCCCAATCTCTCAACCTCCCACTCCCCAATTTCACACCCTCTCACTCCCCAGTCTCACACCCTCTCACTCCCCAGTCTCACACCCTCTCACTCCCGAATCTCTCGCCCTCTCACTCCCCAATCTCTCGCCCTCTCACTCCCCAATCTCTCGCCCTCTCACTCCCCAATCTCTCACCCTCGCCCTCCCCAATCTCTCACCCTCTCACTCCCCAATCTCTCACCCAAGCCCTCCCCAATCTCTCACCCTCTCACGCCCCAATCTCTCACCCTCCCACTCCTCAAACTCTCAGCCTCTCACTCCCCAATCTCTCACCCTCTCACTCCCCAATCTCTCACCCTCCCACTCCCCAATCTCTCACACTCTCACACCTCAACCTGTCACCCTCCCACTCCGCAATCTCTCACCCACCCACTCTCCAAACTCTCACCATCTCACTCCCCCATCTCTCACTCTCCCACTCCCCAATACTCACCCTCCCACTCCCCAATACTCACCCTCCCAGTCCCCAATCTCTCACCCTCTCACTCCCCAATCTCTCACCCTCTCACTCCCCAATCTCTCAGCCTCTCACTCCCCAATCTCACTCTTTCAGTCCCCCGTCTGTCATCCTCCCACTCCCCAATCTCTCACCCTCTCACTCCCCAATCTCTCACCCTCTCACTCCCCAACCTCTCACCCTCCCACTCCCCAGTCTGTCACCCTCTCACTCCCCAATCTCTCATCCTCTCACTCCCCAATCTGTCACACTCTCACTCCCCAGTCTGTCACCCTACCACTCCCCAGTCTGTCACCCTACCACTCCCCAGTCTGTCACCCTCCCACTCCCTAATCTCTCACCCTCTCACTCCCCAATCTCTCACCCTCCCACTCCCCAACCTCACACCCTCTCACTCCCCAATCTCACTCTCTCACTCCCCCGTCTGTCACCCTCCCACTCCCCAATCTCTCACCCTCTCACTCCCCAATCTCTCACCCTCCCAGTCCCCAATCTCTCACCCTCGCCCTCCCCAATCTCTCACCCTCTCACTCCCCAATCTCTCACTCTCCCACTCCAAACCTCTCACACTCTCACTCCCGAATTGGTCACCCTCCCACTCCCCAATCACTCACCCTCTCACTCCCCAATCTCTTACCCTCTCACTCACAAATCTCTCACCCTCTCACTCCCCAATCTCTCACCCTCCCACTCGCTAACCACTCACCCTCCCACTCCCCACTCACCCACCCACTCCCCAATATCTCACCCTCCCACTCCCCAATCTCTCACCCACTCACTACCCAACCTCTCACCCTCCCACTCCCCAATCTCTCATCCTCCCACTCCCCAACCTCTCACCCTCCCACTCCCAATCTCTCACCCTCTCACTCCCCAGTCTGTCACCCTCACACTCCCCAGTCTGTCACCCTTTCACTCCTCAATCTCTCATCCTCTCACTCCCCACTCTGTTACCCTTCCACTCCCCAATCTCTCACCCTCCCACTCTCCAACTCTCACCATCTCACTCCCCCATCTCTCACCCACACACTCCCCAATCTCTCACACTCCCAGTCCCCAACCTCTCACCTTCTCACTCACAAATCTCTCAACCTCTCACTCCCCAATCTCTCACCCTCACTCCTCAATCTCTCACCCTCACTCCCCAATCTCTCACACTCCCACTCCCCAATCTCTCATCCTCCCACTCCCCAACCTCTCACCCTCCCAGTCCCCAATCTCTGACCCTCCCACTCCTCAACCTCTCACTCTCCCCCTCCTCAACCTCTCACTCTCCCACTCCCTAATCTCTGACCCTCTCACTCCCCAATCTCACACCCTCTCACCCCCCAATCTCTCACCCTCCCACTCCCCAACCACTCACCATTCAACTCCCCAATCTCACACCCACTAACTCCCCAACCTCTCACCCTCCCACTCCTCAACCTCTACCCTCTCACTCCCCAACCTCTCACCCTCCCACTCCCAAACTCTCACACTCTCACTCCCCAGTCTGTCACCCTCCCACTCCCCAATCTCTCACCCTCCCACTCGCCAACCACTCACCCTCCCACTCCCCAATCACTCACCCTCCCTCTCCCCAATCTCTCACCCTCCCACTCCCCAATCTGTCACCCTCTCACTCCCAAAACTCTCACCCTCCCACTCCCCAATCTCTCACCCTCTCACTCCCCAAACTCTTACCCTCTCACTCCCAAACCTCTTACCCTCTCACTCACAAATCTCTCACCCTCTCACTCCCCAATCTCTCACCCTCCCACTCACCAACCACTCACCCTCCCACTCGCCAACCACTCACCCTCCCACTCCCCAATCACTCACCCTCCCACTCCCCAATTTCTCACCCTCCCACTCCTCAACCTCTCACCCTCCCACTCCCCAACCTCACACCCTCCCACTCCCAACCTCTCACACTCTCACTCCCCAGTCTGTCACCCTCCCACTCCCCAATCTCTCACCCTCTCACTCCCCAATCTCTCACACTCTCACTCCCCAGTCTGTCACCCTCCCACTCCCCAATCTCTCACCCACTCACTCTCCAGTCGGTCACCCTCCCACTCCCCAATCTTTCACCCTCTCACTCCCCAGTCTGTCACCCTCCCACTCCTCAGTCTGTCACCCTCCCACTCCTGAACCTCTCACCCTCTCACTCCCCAACCTCTCACCCACCCACTCCCCAATCTCTCACACTTCACTCCCCAACCTCTCACCCTCTCACTCCCCAATCTCTCACCCTCCCACTCCCCAATCTCTCACCCTCTCACTCCCCAATCTCTCACCCTCCCACTCCCCAATCTCTCAGCCTCCCACTCCCCATTGTCGTACCCTCTCACTACCCTATCTCACCCTCACACTCCCCAATCTCTCACCCTCTCACTCTCCAATCTCTCACCCTCCCACTCCCAATCTCTCACCCTCTCACTCCCCAATCTCTCACCCTCCCACTCCTCAACCACTCACCCTCCCACTCTCCAATCTCACACCCTCTCACTCCCCAAACTCTCACCCTCCCACTCATCAACCTGTCGCCCTCCCACTGGCCAACCACTCACCCACCCACTCCCCAATCACTCACCCTCCCACTCCTCAACCACTCACACTCCCACTCCGCAATCTCTCACCCTCTCACTCCCCAAACTCTGACCCTCCCACTCCCAATGTCTCAGCCTCCCACTCCCCATTGTCGTACCCTCTCACTACCCTATCTCACCCTCACGCTCCCCAATCTCTCACCCTCTCACTCTCCAAACTCTCACCCTCCCACTCCCAATCTCTCACCCTCTCACTCCCCAACCTCTCACCCTCCCACTCCCAACCTCTCACAATCTCACTCCCCAGTCTGTCACCCTCCCACTCCCCAATCTCTCACCCTCTCACTCCCCAACCTCTCACCCTCCCACTCCCAACCTCTCACAATCTCACTCCCCAGTCTGTCACCCTCCCACTCCCCAATCTCTCACCCTCTCACTCCCCAATCTCTCAAACTCTCACTCCCCAGTCTGTCACCCTCCCACTCCCCAATCACTCACCCTCCCACTCGCCAACCCTCCCACTCCCCAATCACTCACCCTCCCTCTCCGCAACCTCTCACCCTCCCACTCCCCAATCCCTCACCCTCTCACTCCCAAAACTCTCACCCTCCCACTCCCTAACCTGTCACCCTTTCACTTCCCAACCTCTCACCCTCCCACTCCCAATCTCTCACCCTCTCACTCCCCAGTCTGTCACCCTCACACTCCCCAGTCTGTCACCCTTCCACTCCTCAACCTCTCTCCCTCTCACTCCCCAGTCTGTTACCCTCCCACTCCCCAATCTCTCACCCTCCCACTCCCCAAACTCTCACCTTCTCACTCCCCCATCTCTCACCCACACACTCCCCAATCACTCACCCTCCCAGTCCCCAACCTCTCACCTTCTCACTCCCCCATCTCTCACCCTCTCACTCCCCAATCTCTCCCCTTTACTCCCTAATCTCTCACCCTCCCACTCCCCAATCTCACTCTCTCACTCCCCAACCTCTCACCCTCCCAGTCCCCAATCTCTGACCCTACCGCTCCTCAACCTCTCACTCTCCCGCTCCTCAATCTCTCACTCTCCCACTCCCTAATCTCTGACCCTCTCACTACCCAATCTCACACCGTCTCACTCCCCAATCTCTCACCCTCTCACTCCCCAATCTCGCACCCTCTCACTCCCCAATCTCGCACTCTCTCAGTCCCCAATCTCTCACCCTCCCACTCCCCAACCACTCACCCTCCAACTCCCCAACCACTCACCCTCCCACTCCCCAACCTCTCACCCCTCTCACTCCCCAATCTCTCACCCTCCCACTCCCAACCTCTCACACTCTCACTCCCCAGTCTGTCACCTTCCCACTCCCCAATCTCTCACCCTCTCACTCCCCAATCTCTCACACTCCCACTCCCCAATCTCTCAGCCTCCCACTCCCCATTGTCGTACCCTCTCACTACCCTATCTCACCCTCACACTCCCCAATCTCTCACCCTCTCACTCTCCAATCTCTCACCCTCCCACTCCCCAACCTCTCACCCTCCCACTCCCCAACCTCTCACCCTCCCACTCCTCAACCACTCACCCTCCCACTCCCCAATCTCTCACCCTCTCACTCCCCAAACTCTCACCCTCCTACTCCCCAATCTCTCAGCCTCCCACTCCCCATTGTCGTACCCTCTCACTACCCTATCTCACCCTCACACTCCCCAATCTCTCACACTCTCACTCTCCAATCTCTCACCCTCCCACTCCCAACCTCTCACACTCTCACTCCCCAGTCTGTCACCCTCCCACTCCCCAATCACTCACCCTCCCACTCGCCAACCACTCACCCTCCCACTCCCCAAACTCTCACCCTCCCACTCCCCAATCCCTCACCCTCTCACTCCCAAAACTCTCACCCTCCCACTCCCCAACCTGTCACCCTCTCACTTCCCAACCTCTCACCCTCCCACTCCCAATCTCTCACCCTCTCACTCCCGTCTGTCACCCTCACATTCCCCAGTCTGTCACCCTTCTACTCCTCAATCTCTCACCCTCTCACTCCCCAGTCTGTTACCCTCCCACTCCCCAATCTCTCACCTTCTCACTCCCCCATCTCTCACCCTCTCACTCCCCAATCTCTCCCCTTTACTCCCTAATCTCTCACCCTCCCACTCCCCAATCTCACTCTCCCACTCCCCAACCTCTCACCCTCCCAGTCCCCAATATCTGACCCTCCCGCTCCTCAACCTCTCACTCTCCCGCTCCTCAACCTCTCACTCTCCCACTCCCTAATCTCTGACCCTCTCACTACCCAATCTCACATCGTCTCACTCCCCAATCTCTCACCCTCTCACTCCCCAATCTCGCACTCTCTCAGTCCCCAATCTCTCACCCTCCCACTCCCCAACCACTCACCCTCCAACTCCCCAACGACTCACCCTCCAACTCCCCAACCTCTCACCCTCCCACTCCCCAACCTCTCACCCTCTCACTCCCCAACCTCTCACCCTCCCACTCCCAACCTCTCACCCTCCCACTCCCAATCTCTCACCCTCCCACTCCCCAATCTCTCACCCTCCCACTCCCCAAACTCTCACCCACTCACTCCCCAACCTCTCACCCTCCCACTCCTCAACCTCTCACCCTCTCACTCCCCAACCTCTCACCCTCCCACTCCCCAATCTCTCACACTCTCACTCCCCAGTCTGTCACCCTCCCACTCCCCAATCACTCACCCTCCCACTCGCCAACCACTCACCCTCCCACTCCCCAATCACTCACCCTCCCTCTCCCCAACCTCTCACCCTCCCACTCCCCAATCCCTCACCCTCTCACTCCCAAAACTCTCACCCTCCCACTCCCCAACCTGTCACCCTCTCACTTCCCAACCTCTCACCCTCCCACTCCCAATCTCTCACCCTCTCACCCTCCCACTCCCAATCTCTCACCCTCTCACTCCCCAGTCTGTCACCCTCACACTCCCCAGTCTGTCACCCTTCCACTCCTCAATCTCTCACCCTCTCACTCCCCAGTCTGTTACCCTCTCATTCCCCAATCTCTCACCCTCCCAGTCCCCAACCTCTCACCTTCTCACTCCCCCATCTCTCACCCTCTCACTCCCCAGTCTCTCCCCTTTACTCCCTAATCTCTCACCCTCCCACTCCCCAATCTCACTCTCCCACTCCCCAACCTCTCACCCTCCCATTCCCCAATCTCTGACCCTTCCGCTCCTCAACCTCTCACTCTCCCGCTCCTCAACCTCTCACTCTCCCACTCCCTAATCTCTGACCCTCTCACTACCCAATCTCACACCGTCTCACTCCCCAATCTCTCACCCTCTCACTCCCCAATCTCGCACTCTCTCAGTCCCCAATCTCTCACCCTCCACTCCCCAACCACTACCCCAATCTCTGACCCTCTCACTACCCAATCTCACACCGTCTCACTCCCCAATCTCTCACCCTCTCACTCCCCAATCTCGCACTCTCTCAGTCCCCAATCTCTCACCCTCCCACTCCCCAACCACTCACCCTCCAACTCCCCAACCACTCACCCTCCCACTCCCCAACCTCTCACCCCTCTCACTCCCAACCTCTCACCCTCCCACTCCCAACCTCTCACACTCTCACTCCCCAGTCTGTCACCTTCCCACTCCCCAATCTCTCACCCTCTCACTCCCCAATCTCTCACACTCCCACTCCCCAATCTCTCAGCCTCCCACTCCCCATTGTCGTACCCTCTCACTACCCTATCTCACCTCACACTCCCCAATCTCTCACCCTCTCACTCTCCAATCTCTCATCCTCCCACTCCCCAACCTCTCACCCTCCCACTCCTCAACCACTCACCCTCCCACTCCCCAATCTCTCACCCTCTCACTCCCCAAACTCTCACCCTCCCACTCCCCAATCTCTCAGCCTCCCACTCCCATTGTCGTACCCTCTCACTACCCTATCTCACCCTCACACTCCCCAATCTCTCACACTCTCACTCTCCAATCTCTCACCCTCCCACTCCCAATCTCTCACCCTCTCACTCCCCAACCTCTCACCCTCCCACTCCCAACCTCTCACACTCTCACTCCCCAGTCTGTCACCCTCCCACTCCCCAATCTCTCACCCTCTCACTCCCCAATCTCTCACACTCTCACTCCCCAGTCTGTCACCCTCCCACTCCCCAATCACTCACCCTCCCACTCGCCAACCACTCACCTCCCACTCCCCAATCACTCACCCTCCCTCTCCCCAAACTCTCACCCTCCCACTCCCCAATCCCTCACCCTCTCACTCCCAAAACTCTCACCCTCCCACTCCCCAACCTGTCACCCTCTCACTTTCCAACCTCTCACCCTCCCACTCCCAATCTCTCACCCTCTCACTCCCCAGTCTGTCACCCTCACACTCCCCAGTCTGTCACCCTTCCACTCCTCAATCTCTCACCCTCTCACTCCCCAGTCTGTTACCCTCCCACTCCCCAATCTCTCACCCTCCCACTCCCCAAACTCTCACCTTCTCACTCCCCCATCTCTCACCCACACACTCCCCAATCACTCACCCTCCCAGTCCCCAACCTCTCACCTTCTCACTCCCCCATCTCTCAACCTCTCACTCCCCAATCTCTCCCCTTTACTCCCTAATCTCTCACCCTCCCACTCCCCAATCTCACTCTCCCACTCCCCAACCTCTCACCCTCCCAGTCCCCAATATCTGACCCTCCCGCTCCTCAACCTCTCACTCTCCCGCTCCTCAACCTCTCACTCTCCCACTCCCCTAATCTCTGACCTTCTCACTACCCAATCTCACATCGTCTCACTCCCCAATCTCTCACCCTCTCACTCCCCAATCTCGCACTCTCTCAGTCCCCAGTCTGTCACCTTCCCACTCCGCAATCTCTCAGCCTCCCACTCCCCATTGTCGTACCCTGTCACTACCCTATCTCACCCTCACACTCCCCAATCTCTCACCCTCTCACTCTCCAAACTCTCATCCTCCCACTCCCAATCTCTCACCCTCCCACTCCCCAACCTGTCACCCTCTCACTCCCCAACCTCTTACCCTCTCACTCACAAATCTCTCACCCTCTCACTCCCCAATCTCTCACCCTCCCACTCGCCAACCACTCACCCTCCCACTCGCCAACCACTCACCCTCCCACTCCCCAATCAGTCACCCTCCCACTCCCCAAACTCTCACCCACTCACTCCCCAACCTCTCACCCTCCCACTCCTCAACCTCTCACCCTCTCACTCCCCAACCTCTCACCCTCCCATTCCCAACCTCCCACACTCTCAGTCCCCAGTCTGTCACCCTCCCACTCCCCAATCTCTCACCCTCTCACTCCCAATCTCTCACACTTTCACTCCTCAGTCTGTCACCCTCCCACTCCCCAATCTCTCACCCTCTCACTCTCCAGTTGGTCAGCCTCCCACTCCCCAATCTTTCACCCTCTCACTCCCCAGTCTGTCACCCTCCCACTCCTCAGTCTGTCACCCTCCCACTCCCCAACCACCTCTCACCCTCCCACTCCCCAACTACCTCTCACCCTCCCACTCCCCAGTCACTCACCCTCCCACTCCCCTATCTCTCACCCTCCCACTCTCCAGCCTCTCACCCTCCCACTCCCCAATCTCTCACCCTCTCACTCCCCAATCTCTCACCCTCTCACTCCCCAATCTCTCACCCTCCCACTCTCCAATCTCACCCTCTCACTCCCCTATCTCTCACCCTCTCACTCCCCAATCTCTCACCCTCCCACTCCCCAATCTCACACCCACACACTCCCCAAACTGTCAGCCTCGCACTCCCCAATCTGTCAGCCTCGCACTACCCAATGTCGTACCCACTCACTCCCCAATCTCACACCCACCCTCTCCCCAATCCCTCACCCTCTCACTCCCCAGTCTCTCACCCTCTCACTCCCAAATCTCGCACCCTTCCTCTCCCCAATCTCTCAACCTCCCACTCCCCAATCTCTGAACCACCCACTCCCCAGTCTCTCACCTTCCCTGTCCCCAATCTCTCACCCTCCCACTCCCCAACATCTCACCCTCTCACTCCCCAAACTCTCAGCCGCCCACTCCCCAACCTCTCACCCTTCTACTCCCCAAACGCTCGCCTTCTCACTCACCCATCTCTCACCCACACACTCCTCAATCTCTCAACCACCCACTCCCCAATCTCTCACCTTCTCACTCCCCCATCTCTCACCCTCTCACTCCCCAATCTCTCACCCTCTCACTCCCCAATCTCTCACCCTCGCACTCCCCTATCTCTCACCCTCTCACTCCCCAATCTCTCACCCTCCCACACCTCAACCTCTCGCCCTCCCACTCCCCAAATTCTCACCCTCCCACTCCCCAATCTATCACCCACACTCTCGCCAATCTCTCAAGCACCCACTCCCCAGTCTGTCACCCTCGCACTCCCCAATGTCGTACCCTTTCACTCCCCAATTTTTCAACCTCCTACTCACCAATCTCTCAACCTCCCACTCCCCAATCTCTCACCCTCACTCCCCAATCTCTCACCCTCCCACTCCCCAATCTCTCATCCTCCCACTCCCCAACCTCTCACCCTCCCACTCCCAATCTCTCACCCTCTCACTCCCCAGTCTGTCACCCTCACACTCCCCAGTCTGTCACCCTTTCACTCCTCAATCTCTCACCCTCCCACTCCCCAAACTCTCACCATCTCACTCCCCCATCTCTCACCCACACACTCCCCAATCTCTCACACTCCCAGTCCCCAACCTCTCACCTTCTCACTTCAAATCTCTCAACCTCTCACTCCCCAATCTCTCACCCTCACTCCCCAATCTCTCACGCTCACTCCCCAATCTCTCACCCTCCCACTCCCCAATCTCTCATCCTCCCACTCCCCAACCTCTCACCCTCCCAGTCCCCAATCTCTGACCCTCCCACTCCTCAACCTCTCACTCTCCCCCTCCTCAACCTCTCACTCTCCCACTCCCTAATCTCTGACCCTCTCACTCCCCAATCTCACACCCTCTCACCCCCCAATCTCTCACCCTCTCACTCCCCAACCTCTCACCCTCTCATTCCCCAATCTCTCACCCTCTCACTCCCCAATCTCTCACCCTCTCACTCCCCAATCTCCCACCCTCGCACTCCCCTATCTCTCACCCTCTCACTCCCCAATCTCTCACCCTCCCACACCTCAACCTCTCGCCCTCCCACTCCCCAAATTCTCACCCTCCCACTCCCCAATCTCTCACCCTCCCACTCCCCAATCTCTCACCCTCGCCCTCCCCAATCTCTCACCCTCTTACTCCCCAATCTCTCACCCTCCCACTCCAAACCTCTCACACTCTCACTCCTGAATTGTTCACCCTCCCACTCCCCAATCACTCACCCTCTCACTCCCCAATCTCTTACCCTCTCACTCACAAATCTCTCACCCTCTCACTCCCCAATCTCTCACCCTCCCACTCGCTAACCACTCACCCTCCCACTCCCCACTCACCCACCCACTCCCCAATATCTCACCCTCCCACTCCCCAATCTCTCACCCACTCACTACCCAACCTCTCACCCTCTCACTCCCCAACCTCTCACCCTCCCACTCCCAACCTCTCACCCTCTCACTCCCCAATCTCTCACACTCTCACTCCCCAGTCGGTCACCCTCCCACTCTCCAATCTATCACCCTCCCACTCCCCAGTCTGTCACCCTCCCACTCCTCAGTAGGTCACCCTCCCACTCCTCAACCTCTCACCCTCTCACACCCCAACCTCTCACCCTTCCACTCCCCAATCTCTCACCCTTCACTCTCCAACCTTTCACACTCCCACTCCCCAATCTCTCACCCTCTCATTCCCCAACCTCTCACCCTCCCACTCCTCGACCTCTCACCCTCTCACTCCCCAACCACTCACCCAAGCCCTCCCCAATCTCTCACCCTCTCACTCCCCAATCTCTCACCCAAGCCCTCCCCAATCTCTCACCCTCTCACGCCCCAACCTCTCACCATCCCACTCACAATCTCTCACCCTCTCACTCCCCAGTCTGTCACCCTCACACTCCCCAGTCTGTCACCCTTCCAGTCCTCAATCTCTCACCCTCTCACTCCCCAGTCTGTTACCCTCCCACTCTCCAATCTCTCACCCTCCCACTCCCCAAACTCTCACCTTCTCACTCCCCCATCTCTCATCCACACACTCCCCAATCTCTCACACTCCCAGCCCCCAACCTCTCACCTTCTCACTCACCCATCTCTCAACCTCTCACTCCCCAATCTCTCCCCTTTACTCCCCAATCTCTCCCCTTTACTCCCCAATCTCTCACCCTCACTCCCCAATCTCTCACCCTCCCACTCCCCAAACTCTCATCCTCCCACTCCCGAATCTCACTCTCCCACTCCCCAACCTCTCACACTCCCAGTCTCCAATCTCTGACCCTCCCGCTCCTCAACCTCTCACTCTCCCACTCCTCAACCTCTCACTCTCCTACTCCCCCACTCCCCAATCTCACACCCTCTCACTCCCCAATCTCACACCCTCTCACTCCCCAATCTCACACCCTCTCACTCCCCAGTCTCTCCCCCTCCCACTCCCCAACCACTCACCCTTCAACTCCCCAATCTCACACCCACTCACTCCCCAACCTCTCACCCTCCCACTCCTCAACCTCTCACCCTCCCACTCACAACCTCTCACACTCCCACTCCCCAGTCTGTCACCCTCCCACTCCCCAATCTCTCACCCTCTCACTCCCCAATCTCTCACACTCTCACTCCCCAGTCTGTCACCCTCCCACTCCCCAATCACTCACCCTCCCACTCGCCAACCACTCACCCTCCCACTCCCCAATCACTCACCCTCCCTCTTCCCAACCTCTCACTGTCCCACTCCCCAATCTCTCACCCTCTCACTCCCAGAACTTTCACCCTCCCACTGCCCAACCTGTCACCCTCTGACTTCCCAACCTCTCACCCTCCCACTCCCAATCTCTCACCCTCTCACTCCCCAGTCTGTCACCCTCACACTCCCCAGTCTGTCACCCTTCCACTCCTCAATCTCTCACCCTCTCACTCCCCAGTCTGTTACCCTCCCACTCCCCAATCTCTCACCCTCCCACTCCCCAAACTCTCACCTTCTCACTCCCCATCTCTCACCCACACACTCCCCAATCACTCACCCTCCCAGTCCCCAACCTCTCACCTTCTCACTCCCCCATCTCTCACCCTCTCACTCCCCAATCTCACCCCTTTACTCCCCAATCTCTCACCCTCACTCCCCAATCTCTCACCTTCCCACTCCCTAATCTCTCACCCTCCCACTCCCTAATCTCTCACCCTCCCACTCCCCAATCTCACTCTCCCACTCCCCAACCTCTCACCCTCCCAGTCCCCAATCTCTGACCCTCCCGCTCCTCAACCTCTCACTCTCCCGCTCCTCAACCTCTCACTCTCCCACTCCCTAATCTCTGACCCTCTCACTACCCAATCTCACACCCACTCACTCCCCAATCTCTCACCCTCTCACTCCCCAATCTCCCACTCTCTCAGTCCCCAATCTCTCACCCTCCCACTCCCCAACCACTCACCCTCCCACTCCCCAACTACTCACCCTCCCACTCCCCAACCACTCACCCTCCAACTCCCCAACCTCTCACCCTCCCACTCCCCTATCTCTCAACCTCCCACTCCCCAATCTCACACCCACTCACTCCCCAACCTCTCACCCTCTCACTCCCCAACCTCTCACCCTCTCACTCCCCAACCTCTCACCCTCCCACTCCCAACCTCTCACACTCTCACTCCCCAGTCTGTCACCTTCCCACTCCCCAATCTCTCAGCCTCCCACTCCCCATTGTCGTACCCTCTCACTACCCTATCTCACCTTCCCACTCCCCAATCTCTCACCCTCCCACTCCCCAATCTCTCATCCTGTCACTCCCCAATCTCTCACCCTCCCACTCCCCAACCTCTCACCCTCTCACTCCCCAATCTCACTCTCTCACTCCCCCGTCTGTCACCCTCCCACTCCACAATCTCTCACCCTCCCACTCCCCAATCTCTCACCCTCCCACTCCCCAATGTCATACCCTCTCACTCCCCCATCTCTCACCCTCTCACTCCATATCTCTCAGCCTCTCACTCCCCAATCTCTCACCCTTTCACTCCCCAATCTCTCACACTCTCACTCCCCAGTCTGTCACCCTCCCACTCCCCAATCTCTCACCCTGTCACTCCCTAGTTTGTCACCCTCCCACTCCTCAGCTGTCAACCCCCCCACTCCTCAATCTCTCACCCTCCCACTCCCCAGTCTCTCACCCTCCCACTCCTCAATCTCTCACCCTCTCACTCCCCAATCTCTCACCCTCTCACTCCCCAATCTCTCACCCTCTCATTCCCCAATCTCTCACCCTCTCACTCCCCAATCTCTCACCCTCTCACTCCCCAATCTCTCACCCTGTCACTCCCTAGTTTGTCACCCTCCCACTCCTCAGTCTGTCACCCCCCCACTCCTCAACCTCTCACCCCCCACTCCTCAACCTCTCACCCTCCCACTCCCCAGTCTCTCACCCTCCCACTCCCCAATCTCTCACCCTCTCACTCCCCAATCTCTCACCCTCCCACTCCCCAACCTCTCACCCTCCCACTCCGCAATCTCTCATCCTCTCACTCCCCAGTCTCTCAATCTCCCACTCCCCAAACTCTCACCCTGTCCCTCCCCAACCTCTCACCCTCCCACTCCCCAAACTCTCACCCTCTCACTCCCCAACCTCTCACCCTCTCACTCCCCTATCTCTACCCTCTCACTCCCCAAACTCTCACACTCTCACTCCCCAGTCTGTCACCCTCCCACTCCCCAATCTCTCACCCTGTCAATCCCCAATCTCTCACACTCTCACTCCCCAACTACTCACCCTCCCACTCCCCAATCTCTCACCCTCTCACTCCCTAGTCTGTCACCTTCCCACTCCCCAATCTCTCACCCTCTCACTCCCCAATCTCTCACACTCCCACTCCCCAATCTCTCAGCCTCCCACTCCCCATTGTCGTACCCTCTCACTACCCTATCTCACCCTCCCACTCCCCAATCTCTCACCCTCCCACTCCCCAATCTCTCATCCTCTCACTCCCCAATCTCTCACCCTCCCACTCCCCAACCTCTCACCCTCTCACTCCCCAATCTCACTCTCTCACTCCCCAACCTCTCACCCTCTCACTCCCCAATCTCACTCTCTCACTCCCCCGTCTGTCACCCTCCCACTCCACAATCTCTCACCCTCCCACTCCCCAATCTCTCACCCTCCCACTCCCCAATGTCATACCCTCTCACTCCCCTATCTCTCACCCTCCCACTCCTCGATCTCTCACCTTCTCACTCCCCCATCTCTCACCCTCTCACTCCCCAATCTCTCACCCTCTCACTCCCCAATCTCTCACACTCTCACTCCCCAGTCTGTCACCCTCCCACTCCCCAATCTCTCACCCTGTCACTCCCTAGTTTGTCACCCTCCCACTCCTCAGTCTGTCACCCCCCCACTCCTCAACCTCTCACCCTCCCACTCCCCAGTCTCTCACCCTCTCACTCCCCAATCTCTCACCCTCTCATTCCCCAATCTCTCACCCTCTCACTCCCCAATCTCTCACCCTCTCACTCCCCAATCTCTCACACTCTCACTCCCCAATCTCTCACTCTGTCACTCCCTAGTTTGTCACCCTCCCACTCCTCAGTCTGTCACCCCCCCACTCCTCAACCTCTCACCTCCCACTCCTCAACCTCTCACCCTCCCACTCCGCAATCTCTCATCCTCTCACTCCCCAGTCTATCACCCTCTCACTCCCCAACCTCTCACCCTCCCACTCCGCAATTTCTCACCCTCTCACTCCCCAGTCTGTCACCCTCTCACTCCCCAACCTCTCACCCTCTCACTCCCCAACCTCTCACCCTCCCACTCCCCAAACTCTCACCCTCTCACTCCCCAACCTCTCACCCTCTCACTCCCCTATCTCTACCCTCTCACTCCCCAAACTCTCACTCTCTCACCCTCCCACTCCTCAAACTCTCACCCTCTCACTCCCCAACCTCTCACCCTCTCACTCCCCTATCTCTACCCTCTCACTCCCCAAACTCTCACACTCTCACTCCCCAGTCTGTCACCCTCCCACTCCCCAATCTCTCACCCTGTCACTCCCTAGTTTGTCACCCTCCCACTGCTCAGACTGTCGCCCCTCCCACTCCCCAACCTCTCACCCTCTCACTCCCCAATTTCTCACCCTCTCACTCCCCCATCTCTCACCTTCTCACTCCCCAATCTCACTCTCTCACTCCCCCGTCTGTCACCCTCCCACTCCCCAGTCTGTCACCCTCTCATTCCCCAATCTCTTACCCTCCCACTCCCTAATCTCTGACCCCCTCACTCCCCAATCTCTCACCCTCTCACTCCCCAACCTCTCACCCTCCCACTCCGCAATCTCTCATCCTCTCACTCCCCAATCTCTCACCCTCCCACTCCCCAGTCTATCACCCTCTCACTCCCCAAACTCTCACCCTCTCACTCCGCAACCTCTCACCCTCCCACTCCCCAAACTCTCACCCTGTCCCTCCCCAACCTCTCACCCTCCCACTCCGCAATTTCTCACCCTGTCACTCCCCAGTCTGTCACCCTCTCACTCCTCAACCTCTCACCCTCTCACTCCTCAACCTCTCACCCTCTCACTCCCCAACCTCTCACCCTCCCACTCCCCAAACTCTCACCCTCTCACTCCCCAACCTCTCACCCTCTCACTCCCCTATCTCTACCCTCTCACTCCCCAAACTCTCACACTCTCACTCCCCAGTCTGTCACCCTCCCACTCCCCAATCTCTCACCCTGTCACTCCCTAGTTTGTCACCCTCCCACTGCTCAGACTGTCGCCCCTCCCACTCCCCAACCTCTCATCCTCTCACTCCCCAATCTCTCACCCTCCCACTCCCCAATCTCTCATCCTCTCACTCCCCCATCTCTCACCCTCTCACTCCCCAATCTCACTCTCTCACTCCCCCGTCTGTCACCCTCCCACTCCCCAGTCTATCACCCTCTCACTCCCCAACGTCTCACCCTCTCACTCCCCAACCTCTCACCCTCCCACTCCCCAAACTCTCACCCTTCCACTCCCCAACCTCTCACCCTCTCACTCCCCAATCTCTCAAACTCTCACTCCCCAGTCTGTCACCCTCTCACTCCCCAGTCTATCACCCTCTCACTCCCCAACCTCTCACCCTCTCACTCCCCAACCTCTCACCCTCCCACTCCCCAAACTCTCACCCTTCACTCCCCAACCTCTCACCCTCTCACTCACCAATCTCACACCTTCTCACTCCCCCATCTCTCACCCTCTCACTCCCCAATCTCTCACCTTCCCACTCCCCAATCTCTCACCCACACACTCCCCAAACTGTCACCCTCTCACTCCCCAATGTCGTACCCTCTCACTCCCCAATCTCTCACCCACCCTCTCCCCAATCTCTCACTCTCTCTCTCCCCAACTCTCACCCTCTCACTCCCCAGTCTCTCACCCTCTCACTCCGAAATCTCTCACCCTCCCTCTCCCCAATCTCTAATCCTCTCACTCCCCAGTCTGTCACCCTCCCACTCCCCAACCTCTCACCCTCCCACTCCCCAGTCTGTCACCCTCCACTCCTCAGTCTGTCACCCTCCCACTCCCCAGTCTGTCACCCCCCCACTCCCCAATCTTTCACCCTCTCACTCCCCAGTCTCTCACCCTCTCACTCCGAAATCTCTCACCCTCCCTCTCCCCAATCTCTAATCCTCTCACTCCCCAGTCTGTCACCCTCCCACTCCCCAACCTCTCACCCTCCCACTCCCCAGTCTGTCACCCTCCCACTCCTCAGTCTGTCACCCTCCCACTCCTCAACCTCTCACCCTCCCACTCCCCAACTTCTCACCCTCCCACTCCCCAATCTCTCACCCTCCACTCCCCAATCTCTCAACCACCCACTCCCAATCTCTCACCTTCTCACTTCCCCATCTCTCACCCGCTCATTCCCCAATCTGTCACACTCTCACTCCCCAGTCTGTCACCCTCCCACTCCCCAATCTCTCACCCTCTCACTCCCCAGTCTGTCACCCTCCTACTCCTCAGTCTGTCACCCTCCCACTCCCCAATCTCTCATCCTCTCACTCCCCAATCTCTCACCCTCTCACTCCCCAATCTCTCAGCCTCTCACTCCTCAATCTCACACCCTCTCACTCCCCCAACCTCTCACCCTCCCACTCCCCAAACTCTCACCCTGTCCCTCCCCAATCTCTCACGCTCACTCCCAATCTCTCACCCTCCCACTCCCCAATCTCTCATCCTCCCACTCCCCAACCTCTCACCCTCCCAGTCCCCAATCTCTGACCCTCCCACTCCTCAACCTCTCACTCTCCCCCTCCTCAACCTCTCACTCTCCCACTCCCTAATCTCTGACCCTCTCACTCCCCAATCTCACACCCTCTCACCCCCCAATCTCTCACCCTCTCACTCCCCAACCTCTCACCCTCTCATTCCCCAATCTCTCACCCTCTCACTCCCCAATCTCTCACCCTCTCACTCCCCAATCTCCCACCCTCGCACTCCCTATCTCTCACCCTCTCACTCCCCAATCTCTCACCCTCCCACACCTCAACCTCTCGCCCTCCCACTCCCCAAATTCTCACCCTCCCACTCCCCAATCTCTCACCCTCCCACTCCCCAATCTCTCACCCTCGCCCTCCCCAATCTCTCACCCTCTTACTCCCCAATCTCTCACCCTCCCACTCCAAACCTCTCACACTCTCACTCCTGAATTGTTCACCCCTCCCACTCCCCAATCACTCACCCTCTCACTCCCCAATCTCTTACCCTCTCACTCACAAATCTCTCACCCTCTCACTCCCCAATCTCTCACCCTCCCACTCGCTAACCACTCACCCTCCCACTCCCCACTCACCCACCCACTCCCCAATATCTCACCCTCCCACTCCCCAATCTCTCACCCACTCACTACCCAACCTCTCACCCTCTCACTCCCCAACCTCTCACCCTCCCACTCCCAACCTCTCACCCTCTCACTCCCCAATCTCTCACACTCTCACTCCCCAGTCGGTCACCCTCCCACTCTCCAATCTATCACCCTCCCACTCCCCAGTCTGTCACCCTCCCACTCCTCAGTAGGTCACCCTCCCACTCCTCAACCTCTCACCCTCTCACACCCCAACCTCTCACCCTTCCACTCCCCAATCTCTCACCCTTCACTCTCCAACCTTTCACACTCCCACTCCCCAATCTCTCACCCTCTCATTCCCCAACCTCTCACCCTCCCACTCCTCGACCTCTCACCCTCTCACTCCCCAACCACTCACCCAAGCCCTCCCCAATCTCTCACCCTCTCACTCCCCAATCTCTCACCCAAGCCCTCCCCAATCTCTCACCCTCTCACGCCCCAACCTCTCACCATCCCACTCACAATCTCTCACCCTCTCACTCCCCAGTCTGTCACCCTCACACTCCCCAGTCTGTCACCCTTCCAGTCCTCAATCTCTCACCCTCTCACTCCCCAGTCTGTTACCCTCCCACTCTCCAATCTCTCACCCTCCCACTCCCCAAACTCTCACCTTCTCACTCCCCCATCTCTCATCCACACACTCCCCAATCTCTCACACTCCCAGCCCCCAACCTCTCACCTTCTCACTCACCCATCTCTCAACCTCTCACTCCCCAATCTCTCCCCTTTACTCCCCAATCTCTCCCCTTTACTCCCCAATCTCTCACCCTCACTCCCCAATCTCTCACCCTCCCACTCCCCAAACTCTCATCCTCCCACTCCCGAATCTCACTCTCCCACTCCCCAACCTCTCACACTCCCAGTCTCCAATCTCTGACCCTCCCGCTCCTCAACCTCTCACTCTCCCACTCCTCAACCTCTCACTCTCCTACTCCCCCACTCCCCAATCTCACACCCTCTCACTCCCCAATCTCACACCCTCTCACTCCCCAATCTCACACCCTCTCACTCCCCAGTCTCTCCCCCTCCCACTCCCCAACCACTCACCCTTCAACTCCCCAATCTCACACCCACTCACTCCCCAACCTCTCACCCTCCCACTCCTCAACCTCTCACCCTCCCACTCACAACCTCTCACACTCCCACTCCCCAGTCTGTCACCCTCCCACTCCCCAATCTCTCACCCTCTCACTCCCCAATCTCTCACACTCTCACTCCCCAGTCTGTCACCCTCCCACTCCCCAATCACTCACCCTCCCACTCGCCAACCACTCACCCTCCCACTCCCCAATCACTCACCCTCCCTCTTCCCAACCTCTCACTGTCCCACTCCCCAATCTCTCACCCTCTCACTCCCAGAACTTTCACCCTCCCACTGCCCAACCTGTCACCCTCTGACTTCCCAACCTCTCACCCTCCCACTCCCAATCTCTCACCCTCTCACTCCCCAGTCTGTCACCCTCACACTCCCCAGTCTGTCACCCTTCCACTCCTCAATCTCTCACCCTCTCACTCCCCAGTCTGTTACCCTCCCACTCCCCAATCTCTCACCCTCCCACTCCCCAAACTCTCACCTTCTCACTCCCCATCTCTCACCCACACACTCCCCAATCACTCACCCTCCCAGTCCCCAACCTCTCACCTTCTCACTCCCCCATCTCTCACCCTCTCACTCCCCAATCTCACCCCTTTACTCCCCAATCTCTCACCCTCACTCCCCAATCTCTCACCCTCCCACTCCCTAATCTCTCACCCTCCCACTCCCTAATCTCTCACCCTCCCACTCCCCAATCTCACTCTCCCACTCCCCAACCTCTCACCCTCCCAGTCCCCAATCTCTGACCCTCCCGCTCCTCAACCTCTCACTCTCCCGCTCCTCAACCTCTCACTCTCCCACTCCCTAATCTCTGACCCTCTCACTACCCAATCTCACACCCACTCACTCCCCAATCTCTCACCCTCTCACTCCCCAATCTCCCACTCTCTCAGTCCCCAATCTCTCACCCTCCCACTCCCCAACCACTCACCCTCCCACTCCCCAACTACTCACCCTCCCACTCCCCAACCACTCACCCTCCAACTCCCCAACCTCTCACCCTCCCACTCCCCTATCTCTCAACCTCCCACTCCCCAATCTCACACCCACTCACTCCCCAACCTCTCACCCTCTCACTCCCCAACCTCTCACCCTCTCACTCCCCAACCTCTCACCCTCTCACTCCCCAACCTCTCACCCTCCCACTCCCAACCTCTCACACTCTCACTCCCCAGTCTGTCACCTTCCCACTCCCCAATCTCTCAGCCTCCCACTCCCCATTGTCGTACCCTCTCACTACCCTATCTCACCTTCCCACTCCCCAATCTCTCACCCTCCCACTCCCCAATCTCTCATCCTGTCACTCCCCAATCTCTCACCCTCCCACTCCCCAACCTCTCACCCTCTCACTCCCCAATCTCACTCTCTCACTCCCCCGTCTGTCACCCTCCCACTCCACAATCTCTCACCCTCCCACTCCCCAATCTCTCACCCTCCCACTCCCCAATGTCATACCCTCTCACTCTCCTATCTCTCACCCTCCCACTCCTCGATCTCTCACCTTCTCACTCCCCCATCTCTCACCCTCTCACTCCCATATCTCTCAGCCTCTCACTCCCCAATCTCTCACCCTTTCACTCCCCAATCTCTCACACTCTCACTCCCCAGTCTGTCACCCTCCCACTCCCCAATCTCTCACCCTGTCACTCCCTAGTTTGTCACCCTCCCACTCCTCAGCTGTCAACCCCCCCACTCCTCAATCTCTCACCCTCCCACTCCCCAGTCTCTCACCCTCCCACTCCTCAATCTCTCACCCTCTCACTCCCCAATCTCTCACCCTCTCACTCCCCAATCTCTCACCCTCTCATTCCCCAATCTCTCACCCTCTCACTCCCCAATCTCTCACCCTCTCACTCCCCAATCTCTCACCCTGTCACTCCCTAGTTTGTCACCCTCCCACTCCTCAGTCTGTCACCCCCCCACTCCTCAACCTCTCACCCCCCACTCCTCAACCTCTCACCCTCCCACTCCCCAGTCTCTCACCCTCCCACTCCCCAATCTCTCACCCTCTCACTCCCCAATCTCTCACCCTCCCACTCCCCAACCTCTCACCCTCCCACTCCGCAATCTCTCATCCTCTCACTCCCCAGTCTCTCAATCTCCCACTCCCCAAACTCTCACCCTGTCCCTCCCCAACCTCTCACCCTCCCACTCCCCAAACTCTCACCCTCTCACTCCCCAACCTCTCACCCTCTCACTCCCCTATCTCTACCCTCTCACTCCCCAAACTCTCACACTCTCACTCCCCAGTCTGTCACCCTCCCACTCCCCAATCTCTCACCCTGTCAATCCCCAATCTCTCACACTCTCACTCCCCAACTACTCACCCTCCCACTCCCCAATCTCTCACCCTCTCACTCCCTAGTCTGTCACCTTCCCACTCCCCAATCTCTCACCCTCTCACTCCCCAATCTCTCACACTCCCACTCCCCAATCTCTCAGCCTCCCACTCCCCATTGTCGTACCCTCTCACTACCCTATCTCACCCTCCCACTCCCCAATCTCTCACCCTCCCACTCCCCAATCTCTCATCCTCTCACTCCCCAATCTCTCACCCTCCCACTCCCCAACCTCTCACCCTCTCACTCCCCAATCTCACTCTCTCACTCCCCAACCTCTCACCCTCTCACTCCCCAATCTCACTCTCTCACTCCCCCGTCTGTCACCCTCCCACTCCACAATCTCTCACCCTCCCACTCCCCAATCTCTCACCCTCCCACTCCCCAATGTCATACCCTCTCACTCCCCTATCTCTCACCCTCCCACTCCTCGATCTCTCACCTTCTCACTCCCCCATCTCTCACCCTCTCACTCCCCAATCTCTCACCCTCTCACTCCCCAATCTCTCACACTCTCACTCCCCAGTCTGTCACCCTCCCACTCCCCAATCTCTCACCCTGTCACTCCCTAGTTTGTCACCCTCCCACTCCTCAGTCTGTCACCCCCCCACTCCTCAACCTCTCACCCTCCCACTCCCCAGTCTCTCACCCTCTCACTCCCCAATCTCTCACCCTCTCATTCCCCAATCTCTCACCCTCTCACTCCCCAATCTCTCACCCTCTCACTCCCCAATCTCTCACACTCTCACTCCCCAATCTCTCACTCTGTCACTCCCTAGTTTGTCACCCTCCCACTCCTCAGTCTGTCACCCCCCCACTCCTCAACCTCTCACCTCCCACTCCTCAACCTCTCACCCTCCCACTCCGCAATCTCTCATCCTCTCACTCCCCAGTCTATCACCCTCTCACTCCCCAACCTCTCACCCTCCCACTCCGCAATTTCTCACCCTCTCACTCCCCAGTCTGTCACCCTCTCACTCCCCAACCTCTCACCCTCTCACTCCCCAACCTCTCACCCTCCCACTCCCCAAACTCTCACCCTCTCACTCCCCAACCTCTCACCCTCTCACTCCCCTATCTCTACCCTCTCACTCCCCAAACTCTCACTCTCTCACCCTCCCACTCCTCAAACTCTCACCCTCTCACTCCCCAACCTCTCACCCTCTCACTCCCCTATCTCTACCCTCTCACTCCCCAAACTCTCACACTCTCACTCCCCAGTCTGTCACCCTCCCACTCCCCAATCTCTCACCCTGTCACTCCCTAGTTTGTCACCCTCCCACTGCTCAGACTGTCGCCCCTCCCACTCCCCAACCTCTCACCCTCTCACTCCCCAATTTCTCACCCTCTCACTCCCCCATCTCTCACCCTCTCACTCCCCAATCTCACTCTCTCACTCCCCCGTCTGTCACCCTCCCACTCCCCAGTCTGTCACCCTCTCATTCCCCAATCTCTTACCCTCCCACTCCCTAATCTCTGACCCCCTCACTCCCCAATCTCTCACCCTCTCACTCCCCAACCTCTCACCCTCCCACTCCGCAATCTCTCATCCTCTCACTCCCCAATCTCTCACCCTCCCACTCCCCAGTCTATCACCCTCTCACTCCCCAACCTCTCACCCTCTCACTCCGCAACCTCTCACCCTCCCACTCCCCAAACTCTCACCCTGTCCCTCCCCAACCTCTCACCCTCCCACTCCGCAATTTCTCACCCTGTCACTCCCCAGTCTGTCACCCTCTCACTCCTCAACCTCTCACCCTCTCACTCCTCAACCTCTCACCCTCTCACTCCCCAACCTCTCACCCTCCCACTCCCCAAACTCTCACCCTCTCACTCCCCAACCTCTCACCCTCTCACTCCCCTATCTCTACCCTCTCACTCCCCAAACTCTCACACTCTCACTCCCCAGTCTGTCACCCTCCCACTCCCCAATCTCTCACCCTGTCACTCCCTAGTTTGTCACCCTCCCACTGCTCAGACTGTCGCCCCTCCCACTCCCCAACCTCTCATCCTCTCACTCCCCAATCTCTCACCCTCCCACTCCCCAATCTCTCATCCTCTCACTCCCCCATCTCTCACCCTCTCACTCCCCAATCTCACTCTCTCACTCCCCCGTCTGTCACCCTCCCACTCCCCAGTCTATCACCCTCTCACTCCCCAACGTCTCACCCTCTCACTCCCCAACCTCTCACCCTCCCACTCCCCAAACTCTCACCCTTCCACTCCCCAACCTCTCACCCTCTCACTCCCCAATCTCTCAAACTCTCACTCCCCAGTCTGTCACCCTCTCACTCCCCAGTCTATCACCCTCTCACTCCCCAACCTCTCACCCTCTCACTCCCCAACCTCTCACCCTCCCACTCCCCAAACTCTCACCCTTCCACTCCCCAACCTCTCACCCTCTCACTCACCAATCTCACACCTTCTCACTCCCCCATCTCTCACCCTCTCACTCCCCAATCTCTCACCTTCCCACTCCCCAATCCCTCACCCACACACTCCCCAAACTGTCACCCTCTCACTCCCCAATGTCGTACCCTCTCACTCCCCAATCTCTCACCCACCCTCTCCCCAATCTCTCACTCTCTCTCTCCCCAACTCTCACCCTCTCACTCCCCAGTCTCTCACCCTCTCACTCCGAAATCTCTCACCCTCCCTCTCCCCAATCTCTAATCCTCTCACTCCCCAGTCTGTCACCCTCCCACTCCCCAACCTCTCACCCTCCCACTCCCCAGTCTGTCACCCTCCCACTCCTCAGTCTGTCACCCTCCCACTCCCCAGTCTGTCACCCCCCCACTCCCCAATCTTTCACCCTCTCACTCCCCAGTCTCTCACCCTCTCACTCCGAAATCTCTCACCCTCCCTCTCCCCAATCTCTAATCCTCTCACTCCCCAGTCTGTCACCCTCCCACTCCCCAACCTCTCACCCTCCCACTCCCCAGTCTGTCACCCTCCCACTCCTCAGTCTGTCACCCTCCCACTCCTCAACCTCTCACCCTCCCACTCCCCAACTTCTCACCCTCCCACTCCCCAATCTCTCACCCTCCCACTCCCCAATCTCTCAACCACCCACTCCCCAATCTCTCACCTTCTCACTTCCCCATCTCTCACCCGCTCATTCCCCAATCTGTCACACTCTCACTCCCCAGTCTGTCACCCTCCCACTCCCCAATCTCTCACCCTCTCACTCCCCAGTCTGTCACCCTCCTACTCCTCAGTCTGTCACCCTCCCACTCCCCAATCTCTCATCCTCTCACTCCCCAATCTCTCACCCTCTCACTCCCCAATCTCTCAGCCTCTCACTCCTCAATCTCACACCCTCTCACTCCCCAATCTCTCACCCTCTCACTCCCCAATCTCTCACCCTCTCACTCCCCAATCTCTCATCCTCTCACTCCCCAACCTCTCACCCTCCCACTCCCCAAACTCTCACCCTGTCCCTCCCCAACCTCTCACCCTCCCACTCCTCAACCTCTCACCCTCCCAGTCCGCAATCTCTCAACCTCCCACTCTCCTATTCACCCTCTCACTCCCCTATCTGTCACCCACACACTCCCCAGTCTCTCGCCCTCCCACTCCCCAATCTCTCACCCAGCATCTCCCCAATCTCTCACCCTCTCACTCCCCAATCTCTCACCCTCTCACTCCCCAATATCTCACCCTCTCACTCCCCAATCTCTCACCCTCCCACTCCCCAATCTCTCACACTCTCACTCCCCAATCTCTCACACTCTCATTCCCCAATCTCTCACCCTCTCACTCCCCAATCTCTCACCCTCTCACTCCCCAATCTCTCACCCTGTCACTCCCTAGTTTGTCACCCTCCCACTCCTCAGTCTGTCACCCCCCCACTCCTCAACCTCTCACCCCCCACTCCTCAACCTCTCACCCTCCCACTCCCCAGTCTCTCACCCTCCCACTCCCCAATCTCTCACCCTCTCACTCCCCAATCTCTCACCCTCCCACTCCCCAACCTCTCACCCTCCCACTCCGCAATCTCTCATCCTCTCACTCCCCAGTCTCTCAATCTCCCACTCCCCAAACTCTCACCCTGTCCCTCCCCAACCTCTCACCCTCCCACTCCCCAAACTCTCACCCTCTCACTCCCCAACCTCTCACCCTCTCACTCCCCTATCTCTACCCTCTCACTCCCCAAACTCTCACACTCTCACTCCCCAACCTCTCACCCTCCCACTCCCCAAACTCTCACCCTCTCACTCCCCAACCTCTCACCCTCTCACTCCCCTATCTCTACCCTCTCACTCCCCAAACTCTCACTCTCTCACCCTCCCACTCCTCAAACTCTCACCCTCTCACTCCCCAACCTCTCACCCTCTCACTCCCCTATCTCTACCCTCTCACTCCCCAAACTCTCACACTCTCACTCCCCAGTCTGTCACCCTCCCACTCCCCAATCTCTCACCCTGTCACTCCCTAGTTTGTCACCCTCCCACTGCTCAGACTGTCGCCCCTCCCACTCCCCAACCTCTCACCCTCTCACTCCCCAATTTCTCACCCTCTCACTCCCCCATCTCTCACCCTCTCACTCCCCAATCTCACTCTCTCACTCCCCCGTCTGTCACCCTCCCACTCCCCAGTCTGTCACCCTCTCATTCCCCAATCTCTTACCCTCCCACTCCCTAATCTCTGACCCCCTCACTCCCCAATCTCTCACCCTCTCACTCCCCAACCTCTCACCCTCCCACTCCGCAATCTCTCATCCTCTCACTCCCCGATCTCTCACCCTCCCACTCCCCAGTCTATCACCCTCTCACTCCCCAACCTCTCACCCTCTCACTCCGCAACCTCTCACCCTCCCACTCCCCAATCTCACTCTCTCACTCCCCAACCTCTCACCCTCTCACTCCCCAATCTCACTCTCTCACTCCCCCGTCTGTCACCCTCCCACTCCACAATCTCTCACCCTCCCACTCCCCAATCTCTCACCCTCCCACTCCCCAATGTCATACCCTCTCACTCCCCTATCTCTCACCCTCCCACTCCTCGATCTCTCACCTTCTCACTCCCCCATCTCTCACCCTCTCACTCCCCAATCTCTCACCCTCTCACTCCCCAATCTCTCACACTCTCACTCCCCAGTCTGTCACCCTCCCACTCCCCAATCTCTCACCCTCCCACTCCCCAATGTCATACCCTCTCACTCCCCTATCTCTCACCCTCCCACTCCTCGATCTCTCACCTTCTCACTCCCCCATCTCTCACCCTCTCACTCCCCAATCTCTCACCCTCTCACTCCCCAATCTCTCACACTCTCACTCCCCAGTCTGTCACCCTCCCACTCCCCAATCTCTCACCCTGTCACTCCCTAGTTTGTCACCCTCCCACTCCTCAGTCTGTCACCCCCCCACTCCTCAACCTCTCACCCTCCCACTCCCCAGTCTCTCACCCTCTCACTCCCCAATCTCTCACCCTCTCATTCCCCAATCTCTCACCCTCTCACTCCCCAATCTCTCACCCTGTCACTCCCTAGTTTGTCACCCTCCCACTCCTCAGTCTGTCACCCCCCCACTCCTCAACCTCTCACCCCCCACTCCTCAACCTCTCACCCTCCCACTCCCCAACCTCTCACCCTCCCACTCCGCAATTTCTCACCCTCTCACTCCCCAGTCTGTCACCCTCTCAGTCCCCAAACTCTCACCCTCCCACTCCCCAACTACTCACCCTCCCACTCCCCAACCACTCACCCTCCAACTCCCCAACCTCTCACCCTCCCACTCCCCTATCTCTCAACCTCCCACTCCCCAATCTCACACCCACTCACTCCCCAACCTCTCACCCTCTCACTCCCCAACCTCTCACCCTCTCACTCCCCAACCTCTCACCCTCCCACTCCCAACCTCTCACACTCTCACTCCCCAGTCTGTCACCTTCCCACTCCCCAATCTCTCAGCCTCCCACTCCCCATTGTCGTACCCTCTCACTACCCTATCTCACCTTCCCACTCCCCAATCTCTCACCCTCCCACTCCCCAATCTCTCATCCTGTCACTCCCCAATCTCTCACCCTCCCACTCCCCAACCTCTCACCCTCTCACTCCCCAATCTCACTCTCTCACTCCCCCGTCTGTCACCCTCCCACTCCACAATCTCTCACCCTCCCACTCCCCAATCTCTCACCCTCCCACTCCCCAATGTCATACCCTCTCACTCTCCTATCTCTCACCCTCCCACTCCTCGATCTCTCACCTTCTCACTCCCCCATCTCTCACCCTCTCACTCCCATATCTCTCAGCCTCTCACTCCCCAATCTCTCACCCTTTCACTCCCCAATCTCTCACACTCTCACTCCCCAGTCTGTCACCCTCCCACTCCCCAATCTCTCACCCTGTCACTCCCTAGTTTGTCACCCTCCCACTCCTCAGCTGTCAACCCCCCCACTCCTCAATCTCTCACCCTCCCACTCCCCAGTCTCTCACCCTCCCACTCCTCAATCTCTCACCCTCTCACTCCCCAATCTCTCACCCTCTCACTCCCCAATCTCTCACCCTCTCATTCCCCAATCTCTCACCCTCTCACTCCCCAATCTCTCACCCTCTCACTCCCCAATCTCTCACCCTGTCACTCCCTAGTTTGTCACCCTCCCACTCCTCAGTCTGTCACCCCCCCACTCCTCAACCTCTCACCCCCCACTCCTCAACCTCTCACCCTCCCACTCCCCAGTCTCTCACCCTCCCACTCCCCAATCTCTCACCCTCTCACTCCCCAATCTCTCACCCTCCCACTCCCCAACCTCTCACCCTCCCACTCCGCAATCTCTCATCCTCTCACTCCCCAGTCTCTCAATCTCCCACTCCCCAAACTCTCACCCTGTCCCTCCCCAACCTCTCACCCTCCCACTCCCCAAACTCTCACCCTCTCACTCCCCAACCTCTCACCCTCTCACTCCCCTATCTCTACCCTCTCACTCCCCAAACTCTCACACTCTCACTCCCCAGTCTGTCACCCTCCCACTCCCCAATCTCTCACCCTGTCAATCCCCAATCTCTCACACTCTCACTCCCCAACTACTCACCCTCCCACTCCCCAATCTCTCACCCTCTCACTCCCTAGTCTGTCACCTTCCCACTCCCCAATCTCTCACCCTCTCACTCCCCAATCTCTCACACTCCCACTCCCCAATCTCTCAGCCTCCCACTCCCCATTGTCGTACCCTCTCACTACCCTATCTCACCCTCCCACTCCCCAATCTCTCACCCTCCCACTCCCCAATCTCTCATCCTCTCACTCCCCAATCTCTCACCCTCCCACTCCCCAACCTCTCACCCTCTCACTCCCCAATCTCACTCTCTCACTCCCCAACCTCTCACCCTCTCACTCCCCAATCTCACTCTCTCACTCCCCCGTCTGTCACCCTCCCACTCCACAATCTCTCACCCTCCCACTCCCCAATCTCTCACCCTCCCACTCCCCAATGTCATACCCTCTCACTCCCCTATCTCTCACCCTCCCACTCCTCGATCTCTCACCTTCTCACTCCCCCATCTCTCACCCTCTCACTCCCCAATCTCTCACCCTCTCACTCCCCAATCTCTCACACTCTCACTCCCCAGTCTGTCACCCTCCCACTCCCCAATCTCTCACCCTGTCACTCCCTAGTTTGTCACCCTCCCACTCCTCAGTCTGTCACCCCCCCACTCCTCAACCTCTCACCCTCCCACTCCCCAGTCTCTCACCCTCTCACTCCCCAATCTCTCACCCTCTCATTCCCCAATCTCTCACCCTCTCACTCCCCAATCTCTCACCCTCTCACTCCCCAATCTCTGACACTCTCACTCCCCAATCTCTCACTCTGTCACTCCCTAGTTTGTCACCCTCCCACTCCTCAGTCTGTCACCCCCCCACTCCTCAACCTCTCACCTCCCACTCCTCAACCTCTCACCCTCCCACTCCGCAATCTCTCATCCTCTCACTCCCCAGTCTATCACCCTCTCACTCCCCAACCTCTCACCCTCCCACTCCGCAATTTCTCACCCTCTCACTCCCCAGTCTGTCACCCTCTCACTCCCCAACCTCTCACCCTCTCACTCCCCAACCTCTCACCCTCCCACTCCCCAAACTCTCACCCTCTCACTCCCCAACCTCTCACCCTCTCACTCCCCTATCTCTACCCTCTCACTCCCCAAACTCTCACTCTCTCACCCTCCCACTCCTCAAACTCTCACCCTCTCACTCCCCAACCTCTCACCCTCTCACTCCCCTATCTCTACCCTCTCACTCCCCAAACTCTCACACTCTCACTCCCCAGTCTGTCACCCTCCCACTCCCCAATCTCTCACCCTGTCACTCCCTAGTTTGTCACCCTCCCACTGCTCAGACTGTCGCCCCTCCCACTCCCCAACCTCTCACCCTCTCACTCCCCAATTTCTCACCCTCTCACTCCCCCATCTCTCACCCTCTCACTCCCCAATCTCACTCTCTCACTCCCCCGTCTGTCACCCTCCCACTCCCCAGTCTGTCACCCTCTCATTCCCCAATCTCTTACCCTCCCACTCCCTAATCTCTGACCCCCTCACTCCCCAATCTCTCACCCTCTCACTCCCCAACCTCTCACCCTCCCACTCCGCAATCTCTCATCCTCTCACTCCCCAATCTCTCACCCTCCCACTCCCCAGTCTATCACCCTCTCACTCCCCAACCTCTCACCCTCTCACTCCGCAACCTCTCACCCTCCCACTCCCCAAACTCTCACCCTGTCCCTCCCCAACCTCTCACCCTCCCACTCCGCAATTTCTCACCCTGTCACTCCCCAGTCTGTCACCCTCTCACTCCTCAACCTCTCACCCTCTCACTCCTCAACCTCTCACCCTCTCACTCCCCAACCTCTCACCCTCCCACTCCCCAAACTCTCACCCTCTCACTCCCCAACCTCTCACCCTCTCACTCCCCTATCTCTACCCTCTCACTCCCCAAACTCTCACACTCTCACTCCCCAGTCTGTCACCCTCCCACTCCCCAATCTCTCACCCTGTCACTCCCTAGTTTGTCACCCTCCCACTGCTCAGACTGTCGCCCCTCCCACTCCCCAACCTCTCATCCTCTCACTCCCCAATCTCTCACCCTCCCACTCCCCAATCTCTCATCCTCTCACTCCCCCATCTCTCACCCTCTCACTCCCCAATCTCACTCTCTCACTCCCCCGTCTGTCACCCTCCCACTCCCCAGTCTATCACCCTCTCACTCCCCAACGTCTCACCCTCTCACTCCCCAACCTCTCACCCTCCCACTCCCCAAACTCTCACCCTTCCACTCCCCAACCTCTCACCCTCTCACTCCCCAATCTCTCAAACTCTCACTCCCCAGTCTGTCACCCTCTCACTCCCCAGTCTATCACCCTCTCACTCCCCAACCTCTCACCCTCTCACTCCCCAACCTCTCACCCTCCCACTCCCCAAACTCTCACCCTTCCACTCCCCAACCTCTCACCCTCTCACTCACCAATCTCACACCTTCTCACTCCCCCATCTCTCACCCTCTCACTCCCCAATCTCTCACCTTCCCACTCCCCAATCCCTCACCCACACACTCCCCAAACTGTCACCCTCTCACTCCCCAATGTCGTACCCTCTCACTCCCCAATCTCTCACCCACCCTCTCCCCAATCTCTCACTCTCTCTCTCCCCAACTCTCACCCTCTCACTCCCCAGTCTCTCACCCTCTCACTCCGAAATCTCTCACCCTCCCTCTCCCCAATCTCTAATCCTCTCACTCCCCAGTCTGTCACCCTCCCACTCCCCAACCTCTCACCCTCCCACTCCCCAGTCTGTCACCCTCCCACTCCTCAGTCTGTCACCCTCCCACTCCCCAGTCTGTCACCCCCCCACTCCCCAATCTTTCACCCTCTCACTCCCCAGTCTCTCACCCTCTCACTCCGAAATCTCTCACCCTCCCTCTCCCCAATCTCTAATCCTCTCACTCCCCAGTCTGTCACCCTCCCACTCCCCAACCTCTCACCCTCCCACTCCCCAGTCTGTCACCCTCCCACTCCTCAGTCTGTCACCCTCCCACTCCTCAACCTCTCACCCTCCCACTCCCCAACTTCTCACCCTCCCACTCCCCAATCTCTCACCCTCCCACTCCCCAATCTCTCAACCACCCACTCCCCAATCTCTCACCTTCTCACTTCCCCATCTCTCACCCGCTCATTCCCCAATCTGTCACACTCTCACTCCCCAGTCTGTCACCCTCCCACTCCCCAATCTCTCACCCTCTCACTCCCCAGTCTGTCACCCTCCTACTCCTCAGTCTGTCACCCTCCCACTCCCCAATCTCTCATCCTCTCACTCCCCAATCTCTCACCCTCTCACTCCCCAATCTCTCAGCCTCTCACTCCTCAATCTCACACCCTCTCACTCCCCAATCTCTCACCCTCTCACTCCCCAATCTCTCACCCTCTCACTCCCCAATCTCTCATCCTCTCACTCCCCAACCTCTCACCCTCCCACTCCCCAAACTCTCACCCTGTCCCTCCCCAACCTCTCACCCTCCCACTCCTCAACCTCTCACCCTCCCAGTCCGCAATCTCTCAACCTCCCACTCTCCTATTCACCCTCTCACTCCCCTATCTGTCACCCACACACTCCCCAGTCTCTCGCCCTCCCACTCCCCAATCTCTCACCCAGCATCTCCCCAATCTCTCACCCTCTCACTCCCCAATCTCTCACCCTCTCACTCCCCAATATCTCACCCTCTCACTCCCCAATCTCTCACCCTCCCACTCCCCAATCTCTCACACTCTCACTCCCCAATCTCTCACACTCTCATTCCCCAATCTCTCACCCTCTCACTCCCCAATCTCTCACCCTCTCACTCCCCAATCTCTCACCCTGTCACTCCCTAGTTTGTCACCCTCCCACTCCTCAGTCTGTCACCCCCCCACTCCTCAACCTCTCACCCCCCACTCCTCAACCTCTCACCCTCCCACTCCCCAGTCTCTCACCCTCCCACTCCCCAATCTCTCACCCTCTCACTCCCCAATCTCTCACCCTCCCACTCCCCAACCTCTCACCCTCCCACTCCGCAATCTCTCATCCTCTCACTCCCCAGTCTCTCAATCTCCCACTCCCCAAACTCTCACCCTGTCCCTCCCCAACCTCTCACCCTCCCACTCCCCAAACTCTCACCCTCTCACTCCCCAACCTCTCACCCTCTCACTCCCCTATCTCTACCCTCTCACTCCCCAAA
The DNA here is from genome assembly GCF_030028105.1 of Mobula birostris. Classification (NCBI taxonomy): domain Eukaryota; kingdom Metazoa; phylum Chordata; class Chondrichthyes; order Myliobatiformes; family Myliobatidae; genus Mobula; species Mobula birostris. The sequence continues at coordinate 99,290,231 of NC_092374.1, forward strand.
CTCTCACACTCTCACTCCCCAACCTCTCACCCTCCCACTCCCCAAACTCTCACCCTCTCACTCCCCAACCTCTCACCCTCTCACTCCCCTATCTCTACCCTCTCACTCCCCAAACTCTCACTCTCTCACCCTCCCACTCCTCAAACTCTCACCCTCTCACTCCCCAACCTCTCACCCTCTCACTCCCCTATCTCTACCCTCTCACTCCCCAAACTCTCACACTCTCACTCCCCAGTCTGTCACCCTCCCACTCCCCAATCTCTCACCCTGTCACTCCCTAGTTTGTCACCCTCCCACTGCTCAGACTGTCGCCCCTCCCACTCCCCAACCTCTCACCCTCTCACTCCCCAATTTCTCACCCTCTCACTCCCCCATCTCTCACCCTCTCACTCCCCAATCTCACTCTCTCACTCCCCCGTCTGTCACCCTCCCACTCCCCAGTCTGTCACCCTCTCATTCCCCAATCTCTTACCCTCCCACTCCCTAATCTCTGACCCCCTCACTCCCCAATCTCTCACCCTCTCACTCCCCAACCTCTCACCCTCCCACTCCGCAATCTCTCATCCTCTCACTCCCCGATCTCTCACCCTCCCACTCCCCAGTCTATCACCCTCTCACTCCCCAACCTCTCACCCTCTCACTCCGCAACCTCTCACCCTCCCACTCCCCAATCTCACTCTCTCACTCCCCAACCTCTCACCCTCTCACTCCCCAATCTCACTCTCTCACTCCCCCGTCTGTCACCCTCCCACTCCACAATCTCTCACCCTCCCACTCCCCAATCTCTCACCCTCCCACTCCCCAATGTCATACCCTCTCACTCCCCTATCTCTCACCCTCCCACTCCTCGATCTCTCACCTTCTCACTCCCCCATCTCTCACCCTCTCACTCCCCAATCTCTCACCCTCTCACTCCCCAATCTCTCACACTCTCACTCCCCAGTCTGTCACCCTCCCACTCCCCAATCTCTCACCCTGTCACTCCCTAGTTTGTCACCCTCCCACTCCTCAGTCTGTCACCCCCCCACTCCTCAACCTCTCACCCTCCCACTCCCCAGTCTCTCACCCTCTCACTCCCCAATCTCTCACCCTCTCATTCCCCAATCTCTCACCCTCTCACTCCCCAATCTCTCACCCTGTCACTCCCTAGTTTGTCACCCTCCCACTCCTCAGTCTGTCACCCCCCCACTCCTCAACCTCTCACCCCCCACTCCTCAACCTCTCACCCTCCCACTCCCCAACCTCTCACCCTCCCACTCCGCAATTTCTCACCCTCTCACTCCCCAGTCTGTCACCCTCTCAGTCCCCAAACTCTCACCCTCCCACTCCGCAATCTCTCATCCTCTCACTCCCCAGTCTGTCACCCTCCCACTCCCCAAACTAACCTTACCCTCCCTTCTCCTCTTCTCTCCCCTCATTGCTCTCTTCTCCCTCTATTTCTGGCCCTCATATTTTGCTGCACCTGTATTCCCGACTTGGACCCAATTCTGATAAACCTTGCAACGCACATCAAAGTTGCTGCCGAACGCGGCAGGCCAGGCAGCATCTCTAGGAAGAGGTACAGTCGACGTTTCGGGCTGAGACCCTTCGTCAGGACTAACTGAAGGAAGAGCTAGTAAGAGATTTGAAAGTGGGAGGGGGAGGGGGAGATCCAAAATGATAGGAGAAGACAGGAGGGGGAGGGATGGAGCCAAGAGCTGGACAGGTGATTGGCAAAAGGGGTATGAGAGGATCATGGGACAGGAGGCCTGGCGAGAAAGACAAGGGGGGGGAAAAACCCAGAGGATGGGCAAGGTGTATATTCAGAGGGACAGAGGGAGAAAAAGGAGAGTGAGAGAAAGAATGTGTGTATAAAAATAAGTAACAGATGGAGTACGAGGGGGAGGTGGGGCATTAGCGGAAGTTAGAGAAGTCGATGTTCATGCCATCAGGTTGAAGGCTACCCAGACAGAATATAAGGTGTTGTTCGCCATCAGGTTGGAGGCTACCCAGACGGAATATATACCAGAACAACACCTTATATTCCGTCTGTGTAGCCTCCAACCTGATGGCATGAAGATCGACTTCTCTAACTTCCGCTAATGCCCCACCTCCCCCCTCGTACCCCATCCGTTATTTATTTTTATGCACACATTCTTTCTCTCACTCTTCTTTTTCTCCCTCTGTCCCTCTGACTATACTCCTTGCCCATCCTCTGGGTTCCCCCCCCCCCGTCTTTCTTCCCGGACCTCCTGTCCCATGACCCTCTCATACCCCTTTTGCCTATCACCTGTCCAGCTCTTGGCTCCATCCCTCCCCCTCCTGTCTTCTCCTATCATTTTGGATCTCCCCCTCCCCCTCCCACTTTCAAATCCCTTACTCACTCTTCCTTCAGTTAGTCCTGACGAAGGGTTTCAGCCTGAAACGTCGACTGTACCTCTTCCTAGAGATGCTGCCTGGCCTGCTGCGTTCACCAGCAACTTTGATGTGTGTTGCTTGAATTTCCAGCATCTGCAGAATTCCTGTTGTTTGTGTTTCTGATAAACCTTAACTGTTGCCCACACAGAGGCAGTCAATTCGAGAGCTGCCAAACACCCTTTCCCCAACAACTTCCCCCTCGAGGGTGACCAGTGCTGCAACCTGAAGCGAAGTTTTCCCTCAATCGCGCCCTCGCTCTGGCTGTGAGCTGGATACCCTGGGACAGAGGTGTGGGGAGTGGTGGTAGCGGCCTTCTGCTGTCGCCCTCACCCGGGTGGTGGTTGGTAGACATGGTCTCTCCTGAGTTGAGGAGTGTCGAGAAGAACCGAATTTGGAGCTAGGAGCAGTGGGGAAGTGGGGTGGGAGGAGTGGGAACGCCATTATGGAGCAGACGGGACGAATGGTGGTTTCTGGGCTGCTGGTCAGGTGTCACCCCCACGGGGAAGACATCCCCCCACCCCCCACCCCAGGGACGGGACTGGCAGGCGGCTCCATTTGGCCGGGGTGGGTGTGCTCCTGCTGGACGGGGTTAGTCGTCCTCCTACCTGAAGGGAACGGCGGAGCACAGCAGGTATATTCTGCTCAGCCAGTGGTGGTGTTACCCCTTGTGACAGGTGAAGTCGTTCTGCTCGACTCCTTTGCCATCTGTTCACCCAGAATTAATGCTGGCTGCTCTGGGACAGGTCTTGGAAACAGCTGGCTGAATCCATTCAGGGCCCCACCCATCCTGAAGCAGAGTGATATCCCTGCCTCCCCTACACCCCTCCCTGTCTCTGTGACACCCTCTTGCCCTTCCAAGTAATCCCTCCAGCTCCCACACCTCTCCCCTTCTCTGTTACCCCCTCTGGCTTCTATCTCCATCCCCCATTACAGGAGCTGTCCCTGTGATCTAAATCCCCCCCCCCCCACCAGTGTCTCCCTCCTCCCTCACTTAACCCTGCGCCTGCCAGCCCATCACTCAGTTCAGGGATCGTGGGCTCCCTCATACCAGCATGTGTTTTCTCTGCAGATCCCAACGCTCCGCAGTTACCCCCAGGAACGCACTCCCAGCCGGACATGGAGTCCTCCAGCACCCAGCCCAGGCCGGACTTTGGCACAACTGCGGACAAGACCAACTCATCAGGTAAGCTTGCTTCCGTGGTCTGGGGCAGCGCGCACGCTCTGCCCGCGGGCTGCAGGAATGGGCATGGGGAATCAACCCCGGTCATGCTGGCTGGGAACGGGCAACTGTCTCTCGTGTGGTGGCAACAGCCCCACAGGCTGTCTGCTTTCCAGGGATCTGTGGGATCTTGCTGTACACACATTGGGTACTGTGTTTCCTGCTTTACTGCATTCACTGGCTAGGATTCTTCCAGACCTCCTCAGGGTTGGTGCTGAGGGTAAGAGGAGTTACGTGTGTGTGTGTGTGTGTGTGTGTGTGTGTGTGTGAGAGAGAGAGAGAGAGAGAGAGAGAGAGGCTGTATGTGTGTGTGTGTGTATGTGTGTGTGTGTGTGAGAGAGAGAGGCTGTATGTGTGTGCCCATTTCTGTGTGTGTGTCTGAGAGAGTGTCAAAATACAAGAGTGAGTGGGTGTGTGAGAGAGTAAAAGTGTGTGCATTGGGTCTGTCAGTAAGCAAGAGTGTATGTATGTGAGTGAAATAGAAAGTGTGTGTGTCTCAGTTTGCGAAAGAGTGTGTGTGTGTGTAGCAAAGTTATGCATGTCTGAAATTCAGATGATGCTGGAAACATTCAGCAGGTCATGCAGCATCTGTGGGATGAATGGAGAAGGGCAGAGCTAATATTTCCCAGCCATGACCTTTATCTGCTCTCAAGTGATGAATTTGAGATGTGAGCTTTGGTGTCTGCTGATTCTTTCCTGCCTGTTTGGTTTTATTTCTGATTCCAGCATCTGCAGGATATTTTGATCATCATATGTGGGATTGTGGAGAGGTTGCAGGAGTGTCTGTATTCCTGCCCATCTGTGTGTGTCTATATATGAGAGACTCTCTGTGTGCGTGTGTGTCTGTTCATGTGAGTCTCAATCTCGATATATGTTCCCCCGTGTGTGTGTGAGTGTGAGAGAGACTGTATCTGGGTGTGTGTGTGTGTGAGAGAGAGACAGTATCTGAGTGTGTGTGTGTGTGTGTGTGTGAGAGAGAGAGACTGTATCTGGGTGTGTGAGTGTGAGAGAGACTGTATCTGGGTGTGTGTGTGTGGGAGAGAGAGACTGTATCTGGGTGTGTGAGTGTGAGAGAGACTGTATCTGGGTGTGTGTGTGTGGGAGAGAGAGAGACTGTATCTGTGTGTGTGTGTGTGTGTGTGTGTGTGTGTGTGTGTGTGTGTGTGTGAGAGAGAGACTGTATCTGAGTGTGTGTGTGTGTGTGTGTGTGTGTGAGAGAGACTGTATCTGGGTGTGTGTGTGTGAGAGAGAGAGACTGTATCTGCGTGTGTGTGTGTGTGAGAGAGACTGTATCTGGGTGTGTGTGTGAGTGAGTGTGAGAGAGACTGTATCTGGGTGTGTGTGTGTGTGAGAGAGAGACTGTATCTGGGTGTGTGTGTGTGTGAGAGACTGTATATGAGTGTGTGTGTGTGTGTGTGAGAGAGACTGTATCTGGGTGTGTGTGAGAGAGAGAGAGACTATCTGGGTGTGTGGGTGTGTGTGGGAGACTGTATCTGGGTGTGTGTGTGTGAGAGAGACTGTATCTGAGTGTGTGTGTGTGAGAGAGACTGTATATGGATGTGTGTGTGAGAGAGACTGTATCTGTGTGTGTGAGAGAGAGAGAGACTATCTGTGTGTGTGTGTGTGTGTGTGTGTGTGTGTGAGAGAGAGAGAGAGAGAGAGAGACTGTATCTGTGTGTGTGTATGAGAGAGACTGTATCTGGGAATGTGTGTGTGAGAGAGACTGTATCTGGGTGTGTGTGTGTGAGAGAGACTGTATCTGGGTGTGTGTGTGAGAGAAAGACTCTACCTGGGTGTGTGTGTGTGAGAGAGAGATACTGTATCTGGGTTGTGTGTGTGTGTGTGAGAGAGAGACTGTATCTGGGTGTGTGTGTGTGAGAGAGACTGTATCTGGGTGTGTGTGTGTGTGTGAGAGAGAGAGAGACTGTATCTGTGTGTGTGTGTGAGAGAGACTGTATATGAGTGTGTGTGTGTGAGAGAGACTGTATCTGGGTGTGTGTGTGAGAGAGAGACTGTATCTGAGTGTGTGTGTGTGTGTGTGTGTGTGAGAGAGACTGTATCTGGGTGTGTGTGAGAGAGAGACTCTACCTGGGTGTGTGTGTGTGTGAGAGAGAGATACTGTATCTGGGTGTGTGTGTGTGTGTGAGAGAGAGACTGTATCTGGGTGTGTGTGTAAGAGAGAGAGGGAGAGACTGTATCTGGGTGTGTGTGTGTGAGAGAGACTGTATCTGGGTGTGTGTGTGTGTGAGAGAGAGAGAGACTGTATGTGTGTGTGAGAGACTGTATATGAGTGTGTGTGTGTGTGAGAGAGACTGTATCTGGGTGTGTGTGTGAGAGAGAGAGAGACTATCTGGGTGTGTGGGTGTGTGTGGGAGACTGTATCTGGGTGTGTGTGTGTGGGAGAGAGACTATCTGAGTGTGTGTGTGTGTGAGAGAGAGAGACTGTATCTGTGTGTGTGTGAGAGACTGTATATGAGTGTGTGTGTGTGTGAGAGAGACTGTATCTGGGTGTGTGTGTGTGAGAGACTGTATATGAGTGTGTGTGTGTGTGAGAGAGAGAGACTGTATCTGGGTGTGTGTGAGAGAGAGAGACTATCTGGGTGTGTGGGTGTGTGTGGGAGACTGTATCTGGGTGTGTGTGTGTGAGAGAGACTGTATCTGAGTGTGTGTGTGTGAGAGAGACTGTATATGGATGTGTGTGTGAGAGAGACTGTATCTGTGTGTGTGAGAGAGAGAGAGACTGTATCTGTGTGTGTGTGTGTGTGTGTGTGTGTGTGTGAGAGAGAGAGAGAGAGACTGTATCTGTGTGTGTGTGTGAGAGAGACTGTATCTGGGAATGTGTGTGTGAGAGAGACTGTATCTGGGTGGTGTGTGTGAGAGAGAGAGACTGTATCTGGGTG